>NW_010121007.1:0-3416 GCF_000699245.1 Pterocles gutturalis
TCAGTTCCCCCTCCTCTGCCCCACAGGGCCGGGGGTCTGTCCCACTTGTGGGTTATCTCCCTGGTGCCCTTCTCTCTGGTACACCAGGGAGTTACTCCACCAGTTGATCTCCCACTCACAGTCCCTGATGGCCCTCAGTCTCTCCACCTCATCTTTCAGCTCCGCCACCATGGTGAGCAGATCTTCCACTGATGGGCTCAGCTTTGGCCAGCAGTGGGTCCATCTCAGAGCTGGCTGGCATTGGCTCTATTGGACATAGGGGAAGTTTCAGGCATCTTCTCACAGAAGTCACTCCTGCAGTCCCCCTGCTACTAAAGCCTTGCCACACAAACCAGATGCAGGTAGTCTATTAGTCTGAAATTGTTTCAGTCTTCTTATACCTTTTGGGAGGATTATTTCTTTTCAGTTATATATTGATTTGTTTTTCTTTAAAAAAAGATTTGGTACACATTTAGTCATATAGATTTCTGTTTAAATATTTTCTGAATACCATAATTCAACACAACCATAAATTAGTTCCAGTTGATCAGGGAAAAAATCCAAACAGAATTAACTCAGTAATTAAGTACAGTCACTTGAGCTTAATTCCTTCATTGTTTATCATCTAATCTGATCAATACTTCTTCAACCAAATCATTGGTACTATCAATAGCAAGAGTTTCATCCTTCATTTGATGAATTTTGATCCTTGTAAGCACTGAGTGTGTTCATTCAGGATTGGATCATAATGAGATTGTGGCTTTATTAATGAAAGGACAATGTTGAAATGTAAAAGAAAAAAATAGAACTCAAAATCCACAATAAAGACTCCTGAATCCTGAAATACTCAAGCAATTTTGTTGACTGTATTTGTCTTCCTTTGTGCTTTTCAAGACATGCTCTGCCCTCTGCTGATTATATGGATAAGAAGACTAGTTACTTATTTCACTCTAGTAAGACAATAGGTTTTATTAAAGTAGTTCTTTGACACTATAGCAACTCATTTCTGCTAATTTAAGTTAATGTAAAGGGATTTACTTAGTCAACAGAACAATTTGACAAATATCTTTATGTTATGTATTTATGAACAATGAAAATGAATACTAATTATTATTTCTTCCATTGTAGCACTCCATAGCATTGTGTGCTAAGCAGCATATATTCCCACTCTGAGCTTTAACAGTTTACAGAGAGGAAATGCATTTCTTGGAAATTCATGCCATCAGTATTATGTAAGTGACCTTAATTATGCTGACAATTTCACAGTCTTCAATATCCTGTATATTGCAACATCGCTGTGAACTATGGAAATCCTAATGTTTCATACACAGAAATAAAGATATGGAATGGATCAGTTTTGTCAGATGTGTACCTAATAAGAGCAAGGCCACAGGCTCATCCACTAGTCACTGCACAGCTTTACTTTTAGTCCAGTATGGTCTGTTTAAATCACTCTGTTTGCAGCATTGGGTTCTTAAACCAACAATGGCTCCTTGACAAGTAAAGAACAGGAAGAAAATCAAGTATGCACTTTTATATTGTTTGAAAGCAATGATAAAGAAAGCACATACTAACTCTGGTCCTTCAGCTTGTATCAGCTGGTTCACTTTCTCAAACATCTCAGCTGTGAAATGGCAGGGGAGGTTTCTCAAAAAGATGTGGAGTTCCTGTATCTTGTTCATCAATAGCTCTACAGTGCTTTATTTGCATGAAGTTTAAAATCAAGGCAAGCTTGGAACAAACTGGTTGCTTATCCAGACATCTTTGGCCTGGAAACAGCTCGAAACCAAGATTTTCTTGCTATGTTTCCAGTGAAACTATATGTCAGCCAGGCCAGGAAAGCTTCCCATACTATTTCAGATCTGGTATTTCTGCAGAAGCAGGAAATACAAACATATAAGAAGACTGAAAGAAAACAAAAGTAAAATTTTTTGAGTTTCCACAAATGTTGTGATATGATTCTTACTGTAGCTGAAGTAGTTCAAATATTAGAGGTACAAAGGTCTAGAGGTTCCCAGAGTTAAAATAAGATTAGATATTTTGGGATGAGATATTTGCATAATGATGAGTTTCTGGGATCTCTGTAGGTCCAGTACCTATGGAAAACCTGGGCATTTTTGTTCCTTTGAACAAAACTTGCAGAAAGAGGCAATATAGGCTGGACCGATGGGCTGAGGCCAACTGTATGAAATGCAACAAGGATCAGTGGCCGGGTCCTGCACTTGGGTCACAAGAACCCCCTGCAATGCTACAGGCTTAGGGAAGAGTGGCTGGAAAGCTGCCTGGTGGAAAAGGACCTAGGGGTACTGGTCTACAGTTGGCTGAATACGAGCTGGCAGTGTGCCCAGGTGGCCAAGAAGGCCAGTGGCATCCTGGCCTGTATTGGAAATAGTGTGGCCAGCAGGACTAGGGAAGGGATCATCCCCATGTACTTGCAACTGGTGAGCCCGCACCTCGAATACTGTGTTTGGTTTTGGGCCCCTCACCACAAGAAGGACATTGAGGTGCTGGAGCAGGTCCAGAGAAGGGCATCGAAGCTGGTGAAGGGCCTAGAGAACAAGCCTTATGAGGAGTGGCTGAGGGAACTGGGGTTGTTTAGTCTAGACATACAGAGGCTGAGACTGAGGGGATCGGTCTCTACAGCTACCTGAAAGGAGGCTGTAGTAAGGTTGATGTTGTTCTCTTTTCCTAAGTAGCAAGTGATAGGACAAGAGGAAATGGCCTCAAGTTGTGCCAGGGGAGGTTTAGATTGGATATTAGGAAACATTCTTTCACCAAAAGGGTTGTCAAGCACTGGAACAGGCTTCTCAGGGAAGTAGTTGAGTCACCAGGCCTGGAGGTATTTAAAAGACATGTAGATGTGGCATGTAGACCTCCCTCCCCCTCTCCGTCCCCCTTGCCTCTCCTGTTTTCCATGTAAAAGGTGAAAGACTGTATCTGCTGAAGTTTATTGTACTTTGAAGAAGCTCATACTCACGTAGATGTGGCACTTAGGGACCTGTTTTAGTGGTGGACTTGTCAGTGTTAGGTTAATGGTTGGACTCGATGACCTTAAGGGTCTTTTCCAACCTAAATGATTCTAGGATTCTATGATTCTATGATTTAAAGAATGTTGTTCCATTAATCACAGATGTGAAAGGAAAATGCATAGCCTTGGGTTTGCTATCAATGACACCAAGAGATCTTTAGCGTTTCTGAGACAGGAATGCTGTTAAAACACAGTTTCGGACTGGTTGGTTTGTTTGTTTATTTTTTTAAATAATGAACCTGCTTATTGTATAAATATGTTGTTGTTATGCACAGGGACAGCTGCATCAGAGCAGACAGCACTTCCCGAGATTAGATCTCTTCTGCACAGAAAACTTCCGTATGAAATTCTGTGTTCACCTAGCTTGTTTTAAAGGCGCTGAGACCCAAGGGGCCAGACCCGCCCAGCC
>NW_010121008.1:0-28823 GCF_000699245.1 Pterocles gutturalis
AACCCAGGCCATTCTATCATTCTATGATAACCTAAAAGTTAATGCATTTAAAGGATTAATATATAAAAGTGCAGGACTCCCTATGTGAGGTGATAAACTACCCAAAAAACATGAGACAGCAATAACAATAATATCCTCATCAGGCAATCTGTTTGCCTTGCTTAAGTCAGGTTTTTTGTGGCACTTGACAGAAGTATGGGTGTACTGTACTGCAGTTTGAATTTTTACTATATGTGAGTGCTATTTGTTAATGAAATGCCTATTCCAAAACAACGTTGCGTTTCAGAATATGCTGACATTTGAGTTTTTTCTTAAAAGGAAGTCTTTTAAATTTGCTGTAACAAACAGATGTAGCTTCTGTGTAGAAGTTGGTATCAAACTTTGAAATTATTCCTTTAAACTAACTGAAAATATTCTAACCTTTGTTTCTAGATCCTGAGATGCTATTAATGACCACCTTGAAGTTCTCAGTGTTTTGCAATGCCCTTTAGAGAGGCTTAAAGTCTAGTCTGTACCAGCTATGAGTTTTATGTAAAGACCCAACCAGTTATCAGACAGTCTAATTGTTCTCAGCTGAAGAACCTTGTGCAACAAATCAATATCATAAAGAGTAATTTAGTATCTTTATTGCTTAAGGGTTGCAAACTACTTCTACTTGTTGAAATAAAAAGTATTCATAGCATTTTAGTCTGTCTTTAGAATTGTATTTTCTGTTGTTTTTTGCAATAAAGCCTTATGAGCTTAGAAAATGAAGTGCACATTCAGCTCTGGTACAATTTTGGCCCATGATGACTTAAATAATTTACATGTAACCTGGTCTGATGACAGTGAACATTTTATAAAAAAAAAACAACTGGTTTTATGATATCGGTCCTGAACAACACAATCCTGGATTTGCCAAAGTCGCCATTAGTTAGAGCCAGATTTTCAGATGAGATGTTCTAGAACTGGGGAGAGAAGTGACAAACAGACTAACAGATTTTTCTCTGTGCACCCAGGAAAACACAATTTTTTTGTCCTTATTCCTTCTCAGGTAAGGATATGGAGAATGTCTCTCTTGGTGACAGCAAAACAAAAATTTGAAACTGAAAGTGAGAAAATGAAGAAAAGAAAATAAGGAGAAAAAAATTAAACTCCAAAGCCAGCAAGGTGAAAACGATGATGGACACTGTGCCAAGTTAAGATGTATACTTCTAATACAGGATATGACAATTTCACTAGAATATCCATTTTATAAATTATGGCAACCTAGTAGCAATAAGAACAGAACAAGTTGAGAAATAAGAACATTCACAAAGATTAATCAATTAGAGCTGCTTCGGAGGCCGCTGACACATAATTTGACACTTCCCCCTTTCCATCTAGCTTGGAAGAGGCTGAAGTCTGAAACTACAGCTCTACTTACCTACCTGTTTTAGAAAGAAATCTGTATCTAAATTATGCGACACACAATCTCCACTTTTACAACTTCACACATACAGTATGGAAAAGGAAGAATTATTTTTGCACAAATCACAGAATACTGAAATAGTGAAAGATGTTGATTTAATTGTTCGAAAACCAAAGGAATCGCTCTAAACACAGTTTTATAAAGAGCTTGCAATCTTATAAACCAGGAGAAAAATGATACGCACCTACTTTAAGAATCTGAACCTGCCCCAAACACCTGCAGTGCTATTCACACCTGCCCAGGCAGACCTGTGCCACAAAAACCACTTTCAAAAATTTAAAGTTCCTAAAAGATTTTAGTTTTTTCTTTAAATAGGAAATATATCAAAAGAACAGAAATACAAAACTAATCTTCTAGACAAAGAACAGGAAGAAAACTGTCACGTTCTCTGGTTTACATTTGTAACAGGACCCTATCTAGAGATTAGAATAGTTTCAAATCTATTGTAGTTGAGGATATGATGTCATCATTTAAGGGACGCAGATAATTTAGTCCACAATATCTATTCATACTAACAAAAGAAGGCAAAAAGGGGGATGCAGAATACTTTCATACCCCACTCTCCTGGAGCATTCCTATTTTACATGGATTCATCATCCATGTAAGAGTATATATGTAGCCTGTTTATCTTCCCCTCAAAGCCATCTGCTAGTCTAACTTTCTAAAAGTTTCAATCTCATTAGATGCAGACATCAGATTGACCAATTTTCTCTCTCTCAGCAATTTCTGAAATTTCTGTGAAGCTTATTTTTAAAATACTGAATATGATACTTAACACACTCTGTTCACATGACATTACAGCATTTTACATAACTGATTAATGAAAAACCTGGGAATTTGCTAAAGGAAAGCTGAAGAGACTACTGGGTTTCCCAAAAATAGAGTAATAAACAACACAAAATATTCAAAGCCAATTAATTAGTCTTCTTACCTTGTTCTTTTATCTGACGAATTTGCTTCACAGTTTCTTTCAAGATTGCACATTTGTCAGGTTTAAAGTTAAAGTTGTCAATATCATTAAAATTTGCAAAAATCAGCTCTGCAAGTTCTTCTATGTATTTATTCTCTTGCTCACGATTGCGTTTCTCAGTGCTTCTTTTAGGGCTGAAAGAGGAGTTTATAAAAATATCCTATTAAATGTCAGTTTGTTTGCCTTCTGGCCAGCTCAAAGATGATTTCAAATGGTTTGAGAGTAGTTTAACAAAAACAGAGAGAACTGCCCTCTCTCACTACCACAAATAGAACTAAAAGTTTCTCAAGCAGAAAGGTTTCCTCTGGAACAGGGAAAGGAGCATTAAAAAAGACATTTTTTTCCAGTAGTCATGTTTTTGATTCACAAGAGGTTTGGGATTTGGAATTCAAAAAAGAGGATTAATTGGGGGGGGTGGGATTTGAACATTTAGAAGTATTCCTCCACGTGGTGTTGAGAATCCAAGGAGTATCAATAGCGACAGTGTATGAGAAAATAAACCAGCTTAAATAGTTACACCAAACAACCATACTCCCTGTCTCCTCCTCCAGTCACAACAAAAAATACTGAATGAGTGGTTCTGCTTTAAAATATATTTATGTTGGTACTGAAAATGCTACAAAACTAAAAGATATTTTCAAGTCTCTGATTATGACATACAAAAGAGGTGGCAGAAAATCTTAGATTGCCAGATGAGTGACTGAAGACTCTCTGCCGTGATTAGCCAAAAGATATTTTTACAGAGCTCCTATATTGTCACTCAAAATGTATATTTTGGCACTACACTGGATTTAAAAAAAAAACAACCAAAGACAATACCCCCCCACCCCAAACCCACAACAACACAGAATTACTGAATCAGAGTTGACTTCTGTTTGCTAGAACGGCAAGTTTATCGATACAAAAAAATATGTGCATATGTAACATTTTTTCAAAGCCTTTCTCTTTCAATTTCTTCAGACATAAATGGTCTAACCTGGGTCCAAGCTGGTCGGGATCCTTACGCTTTCTTGACTCTGCCCTGGATGGGTCAGAGGTATTTTCTCCCATCCCACTCATCTTGAACACATATCAGCAACTGAAAGGAAAGAAGTGCAAGAAAGGGTTACAGTAGAAAAGTCATGAGTTCTTTGCTCATATTTCTAAGTTTTCTGTTCCACACTGAATTCGGTTTTCACTTGGCAAATCTATCATTTGAAATAGCGTTTGTTTGAAAGGTACCAATAAAAACACAGTGTTTATGACCCCACAAAATGCTATACAAAACTCCAGAAGAAAATTTGTGGTGGGCAAGTAAAGTGTTATCATCTCTTTGATTGTTACAATTGTTACAGACAAATACCTTTCGTGCCTGGGTTGCTGGATTTTCACAGCAATTTTGCAAGGTTGAATGAGGAAAGACAAAGAAAAAGCCATAGTGCCACACAACAAGAAAAACACGACAGAACTGAAATAGATGAAATGAAATATGTATCCCAGCTACATTAAAAGGTAGTACATGCAGCTTTAGTTAAGCTAAACTAAATCAGAAGATAATGCTTGCACAAGTACATGTACAATATTGTAGAAATGGACCATCTGTCAACACTAGAAATCACTGAGGAACTGATACATATTTTGTACATATAATCACCTCATAAGGAAAATAACTTGTTAAGCTATAGTGTGTTAAAACAACACAAGTTTATTATAATTTGTGCAATAACCAGCCTGCAGAAATCCTGTCCCTCTCCTGTCCATCTGTTGTCCTATGCTTTGTAGGAACATGTGAAACTCATCTGCACCAGATTACATACCCCTCAATAAGTACCGATATTCTGGAGGCAGAAAACACTACTACAAAGGCCATAAGGAGATAATGTAAGCAATCAAAAAGCTCATGCAAGACAGGGCATTCTTAGCTCACCATCTCCCTAGCTGCCAGTTTTGTAAGGATGATGGCAGAGACACACTGCCAGGCATTCAGAGAGCTCCTCCATTGTTTGCGATTAGCAGAAAAATAAACACAAGGGCCATGAAGGAGGTGAATGTCTCCAGGAGGTGATTCATACCATGCTAAAATAAGTGCTGGAGCTTGCAATTCCACAATCACTTTGCACAAGCATAAAACGATCTGGTATCAAAACAAGGAGGTCCACCACCTCCATCAAGCCCTTCATTTCTGTACCACCAGTTCCCTTTCCTCTGCTGGCCCAGTCAGTCATGCAGTGAACTCAACGAGGGAACAGCTGTGGGTTAAAACTGTGGTCCCTTTCTCATTTACTTTTCATTTTTGACACTGTAAAATCTAGCAGCCAGAGCTCGTGGTGGTAATAGGATGTTCACACTGGAATCCTTAGTTTTCCCAATGAACTGGCTGAATGAAGATAGGGCAGGAACAGCCTGGAGACTGAGATCTAGGCAGTTCTGTAGGGATGCTGAGAAAGGCTACTTCTTGAAACATTAGCAAGCAAATGAAGACTCAGAGCTGTCTCAGATTCAGAACTGAACACCATCTAACATTTTTCTAAATAAAAAACCAAACCAAAACAAAACACCAGGAAAAAAATTCCTTTATTTGAACTGAAACTATTTTCTGAATAGTTCTTAACTCGTTTGAGGAGAAAGCAGAGTCATTTCCTTTTTCGAGATACTGGTCAAGTTTCATGAAAAACACTAGATCACCTCTGAAATACATAGCTCCCAGCTGGTCCTTGACATGCATAGTATCAAATCCTATTTGAAAAACACTTGGACTATCTTTTTATCAATTATGTCTATACATGCATATGTATATGTACATACATGTATATGTACATCTACATATTGCCAACGTTTTGAGAACAACCCACTTCAAGAAGAGCAAGGCAGCCTTGGTTCTGCAGTGGAGCAGGGCTGAGCTCTCGAAGGGAAGATGCACCATCACAAGCTCCATCATTCTGCACTTGCCAGGGAACTCCCAGTGACCCCAGTCAGGGCATTCCCAGTGCCACACCAACGCTGACCTTATTGCTGAGCATGAAACATCTACTGCAGCCTCCAGTGTGGCCTGTGACACTGTCTGTTCCTTATCAACTACATATCTTCACTGATCTCTACTGCCAGCAGTCACTTACGTCCTAATTTATCCATACACAAAAGTAGAAATATTCATTTGTCTAATTGCTTAGGAGCTAAGCACCTTCTTGAAAACATGCCATTTTACAAGTATACAAGAGTAGAGTTCCAAGGAAGGAGCAATATACTATTAAGAAAACTGTGATGATGATTAAAGAGAAGTTGTGAAGAGACAGCCATTCCACTTCTATGTCAGTGGAGAGTTGGAATTGTCCTTGGGGATCTGTTCCAATGACTAAATTTTTCACTGACCGGGGTGAGAAAAAGCCATCAGCATGATGAAAGCTGTACATTCCTGAGATCATCTGATACAGACTCAGATGGTGACATAAAGTTCAGAAGAAAAATTAGGCTGGGGAATCCCTTCGTTTCTTATGCCTCCCAAGTAATACCTGGGAAATGTAAATCGGTTGATTATTTTTCTTGAGAAAACCAAGAAAAACAATTCACAAAAACCTGTCAAGCATTCAACAGTCATCTTCTCCTCCAAGAGTAGTAAGAATTAAAGTCAGAGGTAAGCACTTAGGTGGAACACCCCAACTCCACTGCCCCTTCCTCCCCAAGAAAGCAAACAGGAACAGTCATTGACAGTTTTCCCACCTATTCTGTCAGGTTTACTTCAAAAGGAAGTTTATTTTTGCAGGAACCAAAGTTTCACCAATGGCTTCACCAATGTATAGCTCAATACTTCCTGCATTCACACTCATGCTGTTCTGTAGGAATTCCACTAGGTCTACGATACCAGCTTTCAGATGACACATTAAAACTAACCTCCCACCATAAATATCTGAACTTCCTCCTTCTGTATTTAAGGGAAGAAAAGTGGCACCATTATTGTGAAACTAGCACCTTCTTCTCCCTGTATTAAACATAGTAACTGGGTCTAAAAAAGCAGTTTATTTATTATTAGTATTATTTCATTTTCATTTACAGGCCGTTACATCTTCTTCTCAGCAGCATTATCAGTTTGTTCTTAGAATGACTTACCCATTTCTTTTTACTCATCATAAAGTTTTTCTGGAAATCTACCACCTACTACCACATTTGCTTTCTGCCCTCCCTATGTCATAATTAAAAATCATCTTCTATACCTCAAAGATCTGGACAGGCTCTGCAGCTCCTGTGCTGTAGGTGCCAGTGCTCCAGAGCAGAACGCAAAATCCAGAGTTAGGTGCCTTAGAAAGTGGAGAGCTAGACAGATGATATTAAGTCAATTTCAAAAAAAAATAATCTCACAGGTCAAAATGAAAGTCACTCAGCAGTTTCCAGTATAAAGTACTAAAAGCAAAAGTATATGACCCCAAACGCTATCTCCTTGGAGACATAGTGGCTGACTGGGATAGGTAAAGTTCTGCCATTCTTTTGGGATTCAGAAACTAAAATCCTCTCCTGCATTAGGAGAAATGAGGAGGAACCACCTTTCAGAAGCTGTGGATAGATAATCTGCTGCCCTGCTCTTCCATAATGCTACATACCAACTAAAACAGACAGAAACTGGGCAACGGAGATCCAGTTGCCTCTTCGCAGAGGGGTTTCAAGTCTTTATTTTTTATCACGCAGGACAGCCTCCTAGGTGGTAGGCTATCTTCTTGCCAAAACTGGACGTTCATGAAGCAAAGAGGGCAAGGTTAACTAACTTTTGCAGTGCAACAGGAATCTTTAGGTGTGTAGCCCATACCAACTAAACTCATAGAGAAGTAGTTCAAGCATTGTCTTAAGACATAAGGAACGGAGGTTTGAATCACTTTGGCTGAGGAGGGGAGCAAACCCCTGTCTCCCATTTCTCAGCAACGACTCTAACAAGTTAAGCAGAGTCAAAGAGGCGAGCACCCTCCCAGTTTCTTTACAACTTTGAAAAGAAAGCAGCTATTTATTTTTTTTTTCCATGAGCTAATTCACATTCAAGATCTATGTATACTACTAGATTAAGATCTCTGGAAGGTCTAGGAACCTCTACAAATTTAGTGCAGCATAAGCAAGAAACTAAAACCACATTTTTCAGAAGAAAGTACTTCTGGGCATTTTAGTACCAAAGAGCAGGCACCTAGGAAACTTTCAAGTGACAAGGTGAAAACCTCATGAATTTAGACTGAATTGATAGATGAATTTTAGATATATAAACATCTGTGGGTAAGGAGCAGCTAGATTGCCTATAGTGGTCTGTAGTTCTGCCCTAATTCCCTCCAGACACATTGATTTATCCAACTCAAATTTTATTGGTTATTCATTATTACTAATAATTTTATAATACACATAAAATAATAACATTAAATAAATTAATAGGCTTAAACAAGATCATTTAGGAACTTTTAAAGTTATTCTAAATATTCTTAGGCTCCTGAACCACATGGAGCCCTTCTCAGACCAGAAAATAAAACTCCCAAACTTGAAGTCTGAGTTTTTCCAGGAAACATGACAATTCAAAACTGAAGCCACTGTGAGTAGAATGACAAGTTAGAGGCTCAAAGTTTTACTTCAATAAACCTCCCCTATAGGGAACTACCTTTGATTAGAAAGCATACATGCATCCTGTTCCTCTGATCTTTTTATACATCTCTGCAGGAATTTCCAGAAAGAAGAAAGATAAAGAAATTGAACAGTTCAGTTCATTTAGTGCTGTAGAAGAAATGGAAAAGTAATACCAGCTCTACCATATGTCTTCGGAAACAAAAATCACGAAAAAGTGGGCAAGGCTTATTTAGCACTGTATAGAATAGGAAAAGGATTAAACAAATTGGGAATTAGTAAAAACCAAACCAGCAGTAATCACTGCATTGAGGAGAGAGAGAAAGACATATGTTTGTTAATGAAAAAAACAGCATCATGATATGTCTGATGCTGAACTAAATCAATTTTTATTTGAAAAAAAATGTGAATTTGAATGAGTGTCTTGCAGAATGAACTGCCATGCAAGACCAGGCACTCCCTTTTTTATTGTAGAGGTTGTCTGGGAGCTGTACTGCACTGCAAAACACAAACATAACATCCCACTACGGGAATAGTATTTTGCCTTCAGTGGCGGTAGCAGATTTTTCTTCTTAATATATATAAAGGTTTTTTCCATCTATCCTATGAAAAAACAATCAACAATAACTAAGAGCTGAACTCAGATGCCCCTCAAGCTTCAATTCCACCAGGCATCAATGAGGAGCAAGGGAGCAATGGAAAGATAAATACACCCACCGCAGCATTTTCATACAAGGAAGGAGATAATTAGAGAAGCAGAATAATTATTACTAAAAATACCTAAAGAACTAATTTTAGGCCCCAACAGATGACCTGTGCCAACAGGACATCTCAGGCAAGTAAATCCTTTCTTTATATTTACATTTAACATGAGAGGTGTATTTTTCTGCTCTCTCTGTTCTGCTGCCACAGGCCTAAGCAGCCAAAATAGTTGTAGACAAAATCTTTGTCTAATTTTTCCAATTGTTAAATGTAAATCACAAACTCTGGAAAATTAAATGAATAAACTCATGGACAGTATACATTAGTAATTACAGTCATTGAGACCTAACCAGTTTCTGCCAGATGTTGGGAGATTAAAAAGACAGAGCCTGAGAAAGAGACTTCAATTCATTTTCTTCTTGCTATCAGCAACAAAACAATAGTTTCTGCTCTCATCATGACAGCACATCCTCCTTCACATCCTCCACCAGCAACTGCTCTGAGTACACAGGGAGACTTAAACTAATTATAAAGCAATAGTAAACATGATATTTTTACAAGACATTAATCTTTCAAAGGGAAAAAATAAAACAATATAAACCCAAAAATATAATACATAGGAGAAAAAAGGAAAAATAGAGGCCTTACGAAGGAGGAGACAGAAGAAAATCTAGCACATATCAGTTGCCTGAATTTGTAACATATTCTCCACCCCTCAAATGCTATGAAGGAACGTGACACGCAGAGTAAACCTTCCAGCACTGATCCTCAGCATCAGTGAATCCAGTTAATCATCCAGAGTCAATGTAGAAGAAGATAATGTGCATTTTATCTCTTATCAGGGCAGGCCATCTTCCAAACAAGGCCTGTTAAACTGTCAGATTTATTATAAGCCTAACAAATGCAGTTAAAGAATAAATGAGGATTACACCTTCAAAGCTGCTATTTCAATCTGAAAAGTAGCAAACAAAAGGTAAAGTACCATATAGCGGACAATCAAGTAGCCCTACTATACCACTACCCTTCCAGCCTGACACATGCATTTAGTGTAGATACAACTGACAAATATACTAGTGATTTATTAAAGCCACTGTTTTTTTGAGTTACAAGCAGGAGAAATACTGTTTACTGACCAAAAATATTACAAGTCAGTAAAAAGTTTGGCAAAAATTTTCTCTAACAGCCCAATTCAAAAGTAACAGCTCATATTCCTGTAGATAACTATAAACTCAAACATACACCCATTACAATTCATACTTCTTTTCCTGTGAAGTTCTCATGCCTAAAAGCTTTCGGTTTCTGTTTCAAAATTACTGATGTACTCTGTATAGTATTAATTCTGGTAGAAGCTAGAGGAAAGTTGGAAGTCACATGCAACTTCTGATTCTTCACATTTTTTCCTGCTTATGAACTCTTTTTTCACTGCCTCCATTTCTGAATCGGAAAATATTTTATATTGATACATACTGCAATCTTCAACCCTTTTGAAGAAGACAATACTTGCTAGCCACTTTCCCAGGACTCAAAAGGAAATGGCTGTCAGAGGCAGGATAAGATGCTAGATCAGAGACTGGAGCTACCGGAGCCTAAGACCAACCCTTTATTGGAGAGCAACAGTTCAGGAGGAAGGGGTGCTTTGACTCCTATTTCATTTCAGTCCCATGCACCAAAGCTCAGCCTCCTCACGTGCAAAATTCCTCTTCCATAGGTACTTTGACAAATCCAGAGAGATATGGATAAAGGTTTGGAAATGAGTAAAAAAATACAGGCGAAATAAAAGGAGCAGGGAAAAAAATACTGTATTGGCTGGTAAAATTAAATTAAGACAAGAGGTCCACCACTAACAAGGAAAAAGGAAGAGAAAGAAGAGAGAGAAGAGAAGAGAAGAGAAGAGAAGAGAAGAGAAGAGAAATCATCCTTCTGCATCCACACTCTGGTATATATAAGCCACATCTTCCACAACCAACTTACTATACCAATACCTTATCACTGAACACGTGGAACTGGGATATGTCTGAAACAAAATAATGCCAGCCTGTCCAAATAAGCAAGACGACCAATACTTTGGTTGGAGATGGTAACCTCATATTAAAAATACAAATTGACTTATTCAGAGGTATGCTTTTTTTCCTGAAGCAGCGCTAACACTTTCACTATAGATGAAACTGCCCAAAATCTTTGCCACCCTACAATAGTCATGCTGTATACAGAGAAAATAGAAAACAGAGTTTCTATGAGGAAGATGGTAGCAGCAAGCTGAAAGTTTCCTTTAAAGAACTTGTGCTAAAATCTGACGTGCACCCATAGTCTTTTCTATCTGAAAATAACACTTGTTACTTAGAAGTAAAGAAAAGGGACATAATTTACTAGCAAATGCCATTGAGACCATGTATAAAAGAACAGAAAACTGGCTCCAATACCTACTACTCACATTTTTGCTCAGTCTACAAAAAGCCGTAACAGACTATAAACAAATACTTAATCCAAAGGCTCCTTCCTCAACAATATCTTTTCCCTTACTCCTGTGTAATGGCTTTAGAGTGGTGTATTAGACAGAAAGAAGACAACATATTCCATTTGCAGCCTGAAAGCCAATAATGCTCATGAATTTTTTAGCTGAAAGACACTTCAAGATGCCACTGGGAAGACCGTCTAATAAACACATTAGGCTGCAAATGGGCAGCAGCAGCTCTTTAACACATACTATAACAATCAAATAAATGGCTAACATTAATGTTCAGTGTTACAGATTGGTATTTAATAGGACTTTCTTTAAAATTCACCTAAATCTTGAAGGAGAAACAGTTTTTTCTCAGCTACTCAAAACCAACGGTTTGAGAAACCCCCGATTCTGCTTAAGACTTTGCAGAAACCACTCCAGGCTGACCCCAGCTCTGTAGGATGGCTCCTACCTTCTGTATTCCCATAGGCTAAGGCTCTTAACAGAGCACATCCTCAGCTGCTCACAGATTAGCCTACGTCAGCCACCTCTAATATGCCCAGGAATAGCAAGACTAGGCTTTAATAAGACAACAGAGAAAAAATATCACAAGAAAGTACAATTTTTTAATATACAAGAGGTTTGCTCCATTTCCACTTTTAAAAGGGAAAAGGTCTGTTTTCAGCAAAAAATTGTCAAAAAGGAGGCAGGTGGTACTACTGCAAAAAAATTGTTCAAGACTCTGCGTCATAACTTCAGGTTTGGCATTCCATCTCTTTCATCATCAAGAATTGTTTCTGATTCTTAATATTCAACAACAGAAGAAATGTAGCTTAATACCACTAAAGCTTCCTTTAAAACACCAGGTTCAATACCAAAATACAGTGCCAGAACGTTACTTGTATATATGCCAGTCACAAACACACTTTTGTTTTTGTTGGGTAGCTAAGCTAGAAAAGAAAAAAAGAAAAAAGAAAAGTCATTCTAAAAACATTAAACCTTCTAGATTGCCTTTGATAAGTATCAAACCATGGCTGCAAAAAATATTAAGCCTGTAGGCACTTTCACTGGAAAAGGAAGAGTCCAAATTCCCACATAAGATTTTTATTTAATCTAGAATTTTTCTTATAGTTCACAATTATTGACAATTTTACTTACAAGACTGATCTAGCAGCATAGTATTTCAAATGTACTGTGATTTAAAGTAGAACTTTGTGAATAGCATAGCTGACAAATGAAGCAAATCTAACAACATAGAAAAGGATAATATTATAGGAAACTTTGTATTTAAATAGTTTTCGTCTCCAGTTGATGGTGCTTCTGGAACAGTAAGTTAAGCATATTTTGATACCTACTGAATCCTCTCTGCCAATATTAATTTCAAAATTCTTATTTGTCCACTTAAATTCCTATGACAACTTTCCCCCCAAGAAACCACCACAGAGCAAGGGGAAAACCAGACAGAGAGAGGAGCAGAGTGAAACAACTGCTCTCACAAGCGTAGGGCACTGTGGAAAAACTCAAATCTAGGAATATTTCCTAATATCGTAAATATAACTGATACAAATGTATATATTACTTACAGTAGCAGTAAGCTTATACAGTTCAGTGTGATTTTCAAGATGTCTATCTTAGCAGTGAGAAAAATATGAACACTCACAAGAGACAAAGGCATTTACTTATCTCTGTGTCGTGGGCATGCCTACATTAGGATTTAACTCCAGTTAACTGCCTGTCAAATACCAGTCTGTTTACTTTAGATAAAACATATTCCATTAATAAAAAACTCAGGAAACAGTGTTGTGTAAGGGTAAAAAGTAAAAAGCAAAGGGCAAACCAGAGTGTCATGTTTCCACAAGTTGTATATACAGTCAGTAATACACAGAATTATCAAACCCATACACAGAGAAATCAAGCTTATCATATTTGAATTTGAGTTCCATCACTTATCAACCTCAGTTTCAAGTACTTCATGCAGCTAGAAAGGTGTAAGTCCTCCTGGTCACTAGGATCAACTTAGCATCTCTACATACTCAGGTGCTATGTGACGTGCAACCCAAGCTTGTACTGGCACCTCAGCAAGAGATGCTCATGTTGCATGCCACCTTTCATAGCTCTAGCCTGGTCATCAAAATCATGTTCCTTCAGTTCTGAAGTAGATATTGTTACTTGAAAACACACGATCTTACCAAATTTTTTTCTGCAGTTCAGGAAGCCCAGTTCTATGCGTCGTCTTTGGTGCCTAATCAAAAGTTGAACTCACATTTCTGATTTTCACATAGATGCAGCACCAAGAGGGCTTATTTTTCTCTTCACTAGGAAGGATGTTGAAACTTCAGGTCCTTCTTTCAAATGCTAAGCACTGAATTAAAACTCTGATTTGCAGGAAGTGTACCTAAATGTTATCTAAAGCATTTTTTCACATTTTGACATTGTTATCATAGAATCATAGAATGGTTAGGGTTGGAAAGGACCTTAAAGATCATCAAGTTCCAACCCCACTGCCATGGACAGGGACACCCTCCACTAGACCAGGTTGCTCAAAGCTTCATCCAGCCTGGCCTTGAACACCTCCAGGGATGGGGCATCCACAACTTCCCTGGGCAACCTCATGGTGAATCACGGTGAATTAATAACCTACTCCACACATACGTACAAGCTACGCCCTACATACTCCACACTTCCTTCTAAAAAAACTTAAGATGTTCTCATAAGCATGTATTTAGCTTAACAGTGTATAAAAATAAAGTTTCAATTCAAGAATCTAGAATTCAAGCATCTTTGTTCCAGAAGGTTGCACGTTAACAACAGACCAAAGTCAAACATACTAATACTCAAGTTAAATAAATACCAGTACTCAGCTGCACAAACAGCCATGGCCATAGTCATGTTAACAGCTGGCTATGAGGGGCATCTGACTTCATGTTCACGTCCTGTGTCAGTCAGGGATGTTGATGGTGCCCACATGAGGTTTAGAACCCTTCACCACTTCTTGAAATTGTATACCCAAGTCATTCTCTTCAGTATGATGCCCGGCTTACCCATCCTCTCTGCCTTTGAAATGCATTTAGAACATCTCCCCTGGCAAACTCAGCATGCTCCTCAGCCTAAAGTGACTTACTCTAGGCCCTAGTCCTAGAGGATGCCCTGGCAACAAGGATGTGGGCACGGATGCTGCAGGAGAGACCAGCTGAGGTTTGTCCCCTATTCCTATCCCGTATTTGCATGAGCAGGTAGTTCCCCTCAGCAAGTGCTTCAACCCATGCCAGTATCATACATTTATATTGGAGCAGCAGTGTAAGTGTTGGAAAGTAGAAGAATTTATTACTCTTTTCTTATTCAGTTTTGACGAACCACCAATTTAATACATACTTTTTGAGAGAATACAGCTGTATGCATAGTGTAGCCTGTACACCCAAATCAAATAGGTTCTTAATACACCCATGAGTTTAAAAACTAATTTGTGAACATGAATAACAATTACTAATGACTGCAAATTTCATGTCGGTCTTAATTCATACCTTCTAAGTGCTTTAGTAAAATACTGCAACCAGCAATAACAAAAGAAGATGAAAGTTTAATTGTAATTTTAAAGCATTTAAAAGGAAAACACAACTCATAAAAATATTGTTCCTTTAGTTAATCAACTGTCAAGGAATAAAACCTAGTGGACACAAGCTTTGTACCCACAAATACAGACTATAAGGAAATAAAACATACCCAGGAATGGCTGTATGAGTCAAATGAAAGAGACATTCAGTTAGTGACTAGTCTATCACGGAAGATATTAGCAGATGCCTCAGGAAAAAGTACAAGGCAGCTGCAGAATGATCCTTCCCCCTGATACTTCCTCCCTCTGTCTCTGACAATCAGTGGTTCAAGTTTAGCTGGGGTGTTGCTGTCCCTCCTCCTCCCTCTGAACCTATCTTCAGTTGTGTCTAATGCCTTCTGAAAACCGTATATACCTTTGGCCTCCACAACGCTTATAGGCAACACCCTATAAGCTTTACCACAGCTCCCTTAATGGCAGAAATGACATTCTGGAAAAAAATTGAAGAGTTCTAAGGGGATGCTATGACTCCTCTGAAATAAATCAGAATTTTATCACTGACTTCACTGAAGGCTGGATTTTCCTCCTAGTCTGCACAGAAAGATGTCAAACTGTTATTTCTCTTTTGAAGGACATAAATCACTCCACAGGCTTGACACAACTGTGCTTGTATCCTGCAGCCCAAGGAAAACAACTCTTATTATTAAAGCCGAATGTTCATTATCAGCCTTTTTATTATATTTGTAAAAATAAACTAAAATAAATTTGTGTTAATCATGAAACTGTTTATGGTAAAGAAGAATTACAAGTGCTAAAAAAGAGTTAGTGTATATTCCAAGTATTTTTAATTTTGGAATATAATGAAATATAATCACTAAAGATGGGAAGAAACGTCCACTATAGTCATAGAAGCTGACCAGAAGCCCGCAATACACTGCCTCAAAGTAAAAAAAAAATAATACACATTTAAAACTAGTTGGGCTGAATACCTGGAAAAACTTCAGAGAAAGCAATAAAAATTATTTTATTACCATGCAGTTCTAACAGAAGTTTCTTCACAAGACTCTTGTGTCAGGTGGTTGCTCAATCACAACAGCCTGTGCTATCAAGAACGGAAAAATCAGAGCCCTACAGTATCCTGATGAAGTTTGTTTGGGGACAGTGTGCATAGCAGAAAAAGAAATAGGAACAGCAAATAAGAGATTCAGGTACAACACACATTGCAAATTAAGTGCATTTATCATAAACTTTTGGTTTCATTCTTCATTTAGGATTTTCATCCAATTCCTGTGATCTTCCTTACTCTCTGTATCCTCACATCCCAGCCAGCCCTTCCCAGTCCCTCACTGTACAACTCTAGCTATTGGGGAAACTACCCGCAGGGTCAGCCTCAGACTCCTGGGAATTGAGAGTAGCCCACTTATGAAAGACACAGGCTTTCAAATCTTATCCCACACCTTCAGAGACTAAAGCTTTACCTGCTAATAATAATTTTTAGTCCAATTCAGGCATGCTTGTAGGCCTGCCACAGCTGAACATAAGCAAGTAAGAAAAACTAAGGAGGAATGCAGGCAGTATGACAACTCCATTGGGATTTCCTTGCAGGTACAGTGATTATCAACTTACAAAGAGTCTTCTCATGTAGACCCAGTCCTCAGCCCTTAACTCAGCTTTCTTATTATAATTATGGGGCTATTCTATAGTAGCATGCTAACAAATTTATTCCATTTATTAACGAAGCAGATTCTGAGAATCAAGGTTGTTTTCACACCTTTCCTCTTTTTTTTCCCTGTTACTAGTCTAAGTAAATAAATAAAATGGCACTGCAAACTAACCAGCCAGTTGACTTCCTAATGACATTTGTTATCACATATCATCCTAAGAACTCTAGAGTGAAATGAAATATTTCGAAGTAGTCCTCTAGCTCAGACTCTCCAAGAGGGTTTTTTCCTTACAATATGGTACATTTCGCAATGCAGTCATGTCCTCCCTCCTTCCCTGCACAAGAAATCTACCTTAGAGAGATGACAACAACAATAAAAAGAGCAAAGCCTTTTCAACATTACCAGCATAATCTTGTTGACTACAATAGCATATAGAACTTTGAAGAATGGGCAAATAAAAGGAATCTGGTCAAAGACAGTGCTTGAAGTTTTATATATGCTACATGCCATACTTCTGTAAGAAATTGCTTATGAAAGAAAACACCTCAGTTTGAGTTCTGTTCAAACATGGAGCCACCTGAAGAACACAGGCTACCCAAAAGGTTGATTTTGTTCAAATTTCCCGCCCTAGTACATTCTAAAAGGCATCAGGCAAATCAAAATGACTATACAAACAGCAAAAACCTATTTTTCTACAAAACATAAATGCCAACATGTCAGTAAGCACTACTCGGCCCCCACTATCTTGCTAGATCTTCCGTAATGAAAAAAAGGAAGAAAACGCAAGAAGCAGAGAGGAAGTTTCATTGTTCTTGCGGCTTCGACATTTGGTGCTGCAAACATGACGGGCTCTCAAGCCTCTACTCAATGGCACCGCCTGCCCCAGGCCTCTGTATCAAAATGTAGGTGTACTGCAATTAAAATAATCAAACCGAGACAAAAGAGAACAAGCAAATAAATAGCGCTAACTTGTTTACATTTCTGGCTCTGCCCTCACAGTATGAAATAAGGTCTCTTCAAACACATACTACATTAATTTGAAAAACAATAATATTTTCCTTCCCCCCTCCTATCTCAAAGTAGCATGAGTTTTTCAAAGCCCTAGATAAAATAAACTAAGGCATTTCCTGTATGTATTTAGTTAATTATTAAATGGATTCTAAGCACCATAATCACCACCACTACTTCAATATGAATCTGGGAAAATACACTTTTAGCAAACTGCCAGTGCACTGCAGTAATGACCTGTTATATGCATCTTCACAATCCTGCCCTTTACTTTGGAGGCAAAAATTCTAGAGAAGTGACAATCATCACTCCTACACAAATCCAAACACTTCATTTTATAATTTTTCTGTGGTCCAGGATTAGTTATCACTGCTGTGAGGTAAAGAGCAATGCTGAGCTTAAAGCTGTGTACAATATAATAAAGTCAACAAGCCTGCAATAACTTCCCACGTAGGGGAGACAGCATACTATCTTCACTTACTACAAGCAACTATCTATAACCTTTTTCAAGGGATATTATTGTTGAACTCATCTGCAATATTAAATGTTGCCCTCCCAAGGTTAAAAGAAAGGTAAATACTGCCAGGATATTTAATTACATCAGCATGCATAACCATGAGATAAATACGAGGTCTGAAGATTAACTGAATGTCATTCTGTTTATGGGATCACATACTTGTAAAGAAAACTATTAAGATTAGAGAACAGAGAAAGTTATATAACAACTCTGAACGTTTCGCTGTGTTTTGTCTACTTAAGCTCTTGGTCAGAAAGAGAAAGCTTTATTGAAAAAATGTCTCAGTGTCTCAGTCTGACTTACTCTGTACTTTTCATGTGCACAGAAATTACTGAATATTGAATAGTAATTACTGCAATGAAAAAGACACTCTTGGCTCCACCTCCTCTTGACAGGGGGAAAATATAGATGGGCTTGTGTATTATTCTGGATGCCAGAAAACTTGCTTACAAAAATATTTCCTGTGCACCAAGATATATTTAGCCTCAATAAACCCATAAAACTGTCACATGCAACCACAAGTACACCTGTAGCCATTAAAAAAGGGGGAAACTCCAGAAACCAGAGAATCAAATTTGCATTATTTCTTTGTGTTTGTTTTTAAGAAACATTATCTTTAAACTCTCTTGCTCAAAAAGAAATTAGGTCTTCCTCCCACTCCCCCAAACCAACACCCCCCTTACACCTCCCCCTGCAACATCCAGACACCTACGATCCACAAGCAGGAGCACACATACGTGCAAAAATAGAGCGTTAACAATGAAGTCACGGCACTTCAGAAACACACCTTGTCGTCTTCCAGCCTTTGCAGTTGAAGGCAGATCTCACTAGTTTTTCTGCATCTTCAGATCAAGATGTAGATAAATTGCCCATCCATCACACTGGCTTTTTATTAAAAGCAGGAGGGGGGGGAAAAAAAGGAAAAAAATAATAAAAAAGGAAACAATTACCAGTAAATTTACAGCCTTAAAAATATCAGCTCTCCGTTATCCCAAAACACTGTCATGTCTTGATGTAAACCAAAGCACGCACTGAGCAAGGATGTGCGCACACAGCAGCTTATCATCTCTGTCATCTGCTTCTAATGACAGCTGACAAACTGGCCACGCTAATCCTTCCCTAACTGCTGATCAGAGAGATCCCCCTTTCACAATCCAGCATGGTGGAGCACTCGAAAATTCCTCCTGCTTCTGTTCTGTTGCTGCTCTAAAAAGCAGTTTCCTTTTCATTGAGATAATAGCCTTTTCTGCAGTCACGTGGCGCCTGGGCTACATTAGCAGAGCTTGATGATAATAGACAGAGTAACTCCCCTCCCTCCCTTCTGCTGATTTTAAGGGTATGACTCCAGGAGAAACCCAAACCCAGCACACCTGAAATAATTTTGCATCTTGCTCTATTTAAAAGCAAATTGTGCTCTCGGTGGAGAGGAGGAATACATGTGCTCTTTCTACTTCTTGAATCAAAATTAATTAATTAATACATTTTTAGGCAGTGCCTTCATTGGGGCACACACTGGTCATAAACATGTCATATGAGACTAAACTGAATATTAAGCACGCTTAATACTGAGTATCTGGTGTGCTAGAATGACTCTTTTTTCCCCCCAGAGTACTTTAATTTTTTTGCCTGTAATTTTAGCTCTGCTGCAATAAATACTCTTTTCTCAGTAACATCCTACGGTTCAACTCCTCCCAGCACCCAGCTCTCCTGCAAATACAGAAAAGCACAAATAACAAAAGATTCGCACTACAACCTCCAGCGTGAATGCTTTTTTTTTTTTTTTTTTAAGTAGTATCATTTATCTTGCTTTAACCCAGCATCCTGACAAACATCTTAAGCGTTTTTTAAATACACTGCCCAGTGGTGAAACCTACCTAAGCCTCAGCTTCAGAGTTCCCATTCCTCCTGAGTGCCAAGCCCGCGGCAGGTTTGCACCTCACCGTTCAGAAGGTTTTCTACTTGTGAAAAGCAAAGTATACGTGCAACCACGCTGCTCTGTCCTACCTTCACTGAAGCATCTCACAGACTGAAAGCAGAACAAACCTTTTCTCTTCTGCACTGGCACACATTTGCCCTGTTACCTTGGCACACAGCATAAAGACATCCAAATTGTTCCCTGCGGGTTTGTCCACCTCTGACAGCACTGGGCAGCACAGGAGGGCATGGACCAGCACAGCGTTTCACCCAACATTTCAGTGTTGGCGTTTGTAAACTGTTTAAGACAGCTGTGGATGAAGCATCTTTAAGTAATTTTCAAGCCAGCAAAACAACTTTTGCAGCTTTGTACCTAGTCTTTCTCAATGTGAACTGGGAAACAGAATTATCTCCTTTTATCCTTCTACTTCCACTTTTCCATTACACCACATCATTCTCCTTAAAGACAACATTGAGCATAAACTTACGGTTTCTCCAGAAACTGAAAAGGTTAGTGTTAGAGACTGTGGTTGTACTTACAGGAAAATAAGGTGGAAATTGTGAGGAAATAGTGGCTATCCTGTGCACACCATCTTTGCCAACGTTGCCCTGTCGCCTTTTCTGTTTACTCCTCCTGCCAGGGCCAGCCTTACTGAGGAAAGTGGTCCTGCCCAAGGCTCTGTGGGAACAGGGCCTCTTCTGCAGCAGTATGAATCCTTTTCTCTACTCTTCCCTTTTTTCATGCTTTAGAGATAATCTATGAGAAAGTTCCTAAATCCAGGAGGAAATAATCTGGTTCCATAAGGAAACTATATAATACACTGTATTCAGCAGAAAAACATATAAACATATACAATAAATTGACTTCTCTTTTTTTTTTTTTTTTTGCCAGTTCTTTCTAAATATGCCCTTCTATCTCGAAATGCCACACTATATAGGGTAATCAATATGAACATTATTCGGAGCTGCATAGAATTTTAAGCCCAATAGAACAAGAACTGCTTTGCGATCTTAACTTTCTTGCCTTAAAACAAATTGTCACTTGCATTTTCCATATTAATTCCTTAGCTGAAGGAATGTGCATCAAGCATACTGGTTACACTGGAAAATTACACAAATGTGGGAAAAACTGTGAAGATTACAGAGACCATCTCTGATATTCGAGAAAATATATTAATAGACAGGCACCAGAAGTAAAATGAGCTTTCACAGGAACATACACACACACACACACTTATAAAGTACAAATCTAAGGAAAACATAAAAAATGGAAGCATACTAGTCAGTACCAGAGCTGGAACTGTACTGCTGATATTTACAGAAATCGTAAGATGAGAAATTTAAAGACACCACAATATGGTGAGCAAAAAACATAATAATCACAGTGTTAGAAAAGGAATTATGTGCAAATAAAAAGGAGGTAACAGAAAAGGGTCGTTGTAGCAATAAAAAACGAATTGAAGACTGAAAGCATACAGATGTTGTTAAAAAGATTGCTGAGTAAAGAACAGAGTATGGATAAAGTGAACAGAGAAGAGGCAACATACCATTGCATAGAATGATTTTAGACAGAAAGGGAAAGAAAAAATGCATGAAAAATATTCCTATTAGGAAACACTGCTGCAAAGGAGGAAAGGCTCATTGGTTTTATCAGGCAACGAATTCATCCTTCCAATTGAAACGAGAACTGTGGCTTCCTTTAAATAGTTTCACAGGAAGTGTAAACATAATTTGGGGATGAGCAGGTTAACTTTAAAACTAACCCTGGCACTACAGATTTTTTCATATTAGGATAAGACAAATATCTTACACAGCAGAATAGGTTCTTCTAAGTTTTCTCTAATAAATATATTTCATTAATGCTTCATTTTGTTATTCGGTAGCTTTGTAGTAGACATAGTGAAGCTGTAGTTTCACTAAAACATTTACAATGCATGTTTTAACACGCTCAAATAATTGAAATTGATAAACAAAAAAATGCTTTAATTGCATACATTTCACAGTTCTCGAGTTTGTGTTTTCTTTTTCTTCCTCTATTTTCTCTAAGGAAAAGGATTGGGCAGAGACAAGGACATATCACAACACAATCTGGTATTGTTTGCCCTTCTTCTAATATACATGCACCTGAGGCAAGGACTAGTAAAGCAGTCCCAAAACGTCCTTGCAGTCTTTTTAGTCCCAAACAATGATTTTTTTTCAGTCCTTACTCTCATCCTCTATGCCACATCCAGGAGAACCCAATTCAGTACTCTGAGTTCAGAGTATCCAAAGGAGTACCATACCTGCCAGCTATAGTGGCAGCACTTGTTTACCCTGCAGAATAGTAAGACACTTCCAAGTATGTTTGAAAGACTACAAAGCTGACTCACTAGGACTTTATTCAAGGCAAGAGGCCACCAACTTCTAGGAAAGCCAGCCAGGCAGCATCAAGTACTACTCGTGCAAAAGACTGGAAGGGCAAAGTCCTCCACTGGCACAGAGAATGACAAGCAGAAACTACTAGGACTGACTTCCAAGAAGCACAATAAACGTACTACTGCTCAGGTCAGGAACAAAGACAATGCAATGATTTTTCTTTTGTTACACTTCAACAAATGTAGAAGCAAGCATACCAGTTTCAAATAGTAGGTCAATTTCTTAAATTCCGTTACTTGAACACTAACAGAAATGTTAGGGTTTTCAAGTAAAAACTGGAAACCTGTTGACTTGTATGTCAATGACATTAACATTTTACCCGTTCAGGAACTCCTAATCCACCACTTCCTCAAAGCTAAGAAAATTTTTCTTTTTCCTTTCACCAGCTGAGGAAAAATAAATGGGATACTGTAGATATATCTAGTTTTTCTGACCTTTGCATCTCCTCTTGAGGGACACATGAATCGTATGAAATGTATTTCCACTGGAATTTGGAGCATTTGACATTTCTCACAGTCAGTCTCTGTATTAGCAGCACACATACCTACAGTGTTAAGTACCTGCAACTTCTCTCCTTACAAGGGCAATGAAGAGACACTCCCTTCTCTCTCAGTCTCTCAGGTATTACTGTTGGCTTCTCTTCATAGTATGAAAACGTCCACGCTTCTTGAACACAGCTTACTAAGGTTCTCATAACTTCTTAAGTGTGCACCCAGCCACCCACTTGGAGTATTCTGTGTGCAAGTTTCTGCAATATCTAACTGGAGAATTCAACACTGCAGTGTGTGCTAGACACAGCAATTAAGTTCTGTATGGGCATGTCCATTGACAGTTGTGTGGCTTTTTTTTTAAATACATGTTCGATGACTCATGTTTAATGAGATTTTTTTTGTGTAATGGTTGGGATTTCTTACTGTTTTGGTTTTTTTAGTTTAGTGTTTTTAAAAAATCTCTACTGCTTCACTCCCTTACCTTTAATTAAGAAGGCATACGAGGGAAGAAAAAGGGTTCTTTCAGAGCGATCTGCAAACAGTCAGCTCCTGGCTCAGCTCTTTGCAAACTACAACGGGCTCAGAGCCTCTCCTCAGAGCCACTGCCTTGGGGGGCCTTGCTGGTGCTCTCTTCAGTTTGTACACAGCGAGGTGCTCTGTGGTGGAGATGGGCCTCAATCCACAGAGAGAAAAGTTCAAGACAGTGAGTCGCTTCCATCCGTGCGGAGGGCACAAGAGAGGAACTCAGAACAGGAAGTTGAGCAAGCAGAGAAAACCAGAACCAGAACAGAAATACTACAGCATAGAAATAATGTTGTATTAACATCATATGTTGCCTAATTGTAATAACACCTTGTGCTACAATCCATTTTTAACACAATGTAGCTCTATGAAGAGTCCAGGATTTATTTTTTTTTCCAAAGAAATGTGTTTGGGCTCTACAGAATATGCCTTTCAGAGAATATATTTTTAAAATCAGCTCAAGCTCTTTATATCACCTCATCCCAGAACAGAAGTACTTGTATGGGAAAAGACTTCTGATAATAAGAGGTTCCTGAAATCTGTGGACCAACAACTCGCGAGATTCAATGACTCAGATTAGAATTAGACGAAAATTTAAATTAGACAAAAATCAGGCCAGAAAATGTTTATTATTAGTAGCAGAACAAAAACATACTAATTAATCCAAGGTACATTTCCTTTCATATAGTCTCAGCTAGAAACAAATATATTTCTAAATGACATCATATGATTCAATCAAGGTGGAAGATTAAGGAAGAAATAATTTGGTGAAATTTCATGGTCTCTGATAATCAGGCAGAACAGTACCATATAACACTCCATCTGGCCGTAACAGCAACACTGTGTGAACTCAGCAAGATTCAATACATTGCCTGTGGCCTGCCTTGAAACAGAAAGTTGTTGTTGTGTTCAATGCAAGTGGGACCTCTACCTCTAGTTCAGGATACAGCAAATTACTCTACCATACCTGGTGATGAATACATGGGTCTCTGCACCTAGACCTCTCTCCAAAGAGAAAGTTAATATTTTCTACTAAGTCATTAAAGTCTTATGTCTCGTCTATGTTCAGTAGTCATCTTCTAACTGCTAGTGGCTTGCAGACATTGCCACGCATTTGAAAATGCCAGTTCCCATGAGCAGCAAGAAGGAAACACAGACTGTTATCTTGCAGACCCTGAAATTCTAAGTTTTCACATCCCTCCACAAGACCTCACTGAAGGAGGGAGATGCTACTGATTACAACTGGCTTCACATGGGAGAAACTGGAACACAGGGACAGCTGCTCTTTACAAATTTGAGAATAAATAATAAGCTAATTTAATGCTGCATCATCCGCTCTAGCTAAATCTTACAAACACATCAAACAGTGCTAAGTCAGTGTAAATGCTGAACGGTAAACAGTGAGGAACAGTAAACACTGAGGACTGACCTCTTGCTTTAACCGCTAGGAATTCAGTGCACAGTAAAGCAGGGTCATGCCCCAAATTTTGGTATTATTAAACATCCTGAATTATCAGTAGATGACACAAGGTACAGAAGAGAAACTAAAGAAAATTAGCTTTTCTTTTAAGAGTTTTTAAATGTTCTGGTGATAATTTCTACCAGTATCAGACAGAACCATGACAGAAACCCCTGTTTAACTGAGCCCAAGCACAAATACTCCCAAAAACTACAAGGACTGTCAGAGATAACACTTTTGATGAGAAAACTGAGTGCCAGAGACTGCAGCCTACCAAATAAAACAACAGTGAAAGGAAAAGTAGCAGCAGCTGGAATTCATCTGATTTACAATAAAATAATTACTCTGATATGAAATAAAAATCAACTTCAGGACAATTGGTCTGTGCTGCTTTTCATATATAATGAGGTTGATGCTACAAAATTGAGATGCAACTGAAGTACTGTGAAAATTCAAGAACTTCAAATTGTATCTGGTAAGCGTAAAAGATAAAAAAACACCTTGCGCTAATACCACGACAAGCACTGAATATAGGGTATTAAGGAATATTTAAAACAATTACAGTTCTGTGTTCAACAGAAACCAGACTTTTTCACTTCTCATCTGACAAAAGTACAGGTTTGCTACTACTGCCAGTAATAACAAATGGTAGCTCTAAAACATCGAAGACAATACTCATTTCAACTAAATAAAGAAACAGCAGAAATTAGGTATGCAGTTAATTATTTGCGGTAGAAACAAGAAGTAACATTCTATCAGAGACCTAATTCTGAGCAGAAATGCTACACAATCTCACATAACCCCCGGTGTGGTTGGCATTGAATACTTAAGTCCATTATAAGAGAGGAAACATGTCAGGACTTGGGTCTATTGCTAACTCTTAAGAGAAAAGTTCAATACACTGAATTCCAAAACAGAAATCTATTTTTTCAGCTGGAGTTTGCTCTAAGTTTTCCCTAAAATGAACTGCAAAGTAGGTGTGCATGTATGACTGAAGGGAAAGGTTCAGCAACAGCACACAGCTCAATAATTTAATCTGAAATATTTAGAACATATAGCAAACCCTGTCCCATACTGAGAACTCCTACATAGACATATTTATGTTACACTGTACATCAATATGAAAAGTTAAAGTCAGACACAATCTTTGAAAAAAGATAGCAGACACATTACAACAGATTCAAACTGCAAATAGCAAGGCTGACAGATCTTCCCTCAATGTAAAATTAACGGCTCCTACCATGTTTACACATTTCAAATTTTCCACAAAAGCATTACCTTGCTCTAATCTAACATAAATATCAAAAACATGCACAGTGCATTTCATTTTCGTAAAGACTGCGCTTGAGCATGTTGTACTGAAGCACAAGATGATACAAGGTCAGTTCAATAGGATGAAAAGTCAAGTTTGGAAGAACGCACAGCTATTTCATTGCCTTGCTTTTGGCAAAGAGAGTCCCATCTTTTTCTTTCAAACACATGGTTGTCATGACTCTCTCATCTTGAAACTGCAGTACTTCACAGTTAGCGGGATCATTTCTTAAAACCCGCATCAAACCACCATTAATATGAGATTTATGAGTTATTTAGATTTTTACAAGTGGTCTGTCCCAGGTTCTTAAGAACCCACATTTTCTAAGCTTCAAGTTAATAATGTAATAATAAATAACACTGTATAAGCCATTTACCTTGAGCGAAGAGGGTATCGTTCTGAGAAGAGATCAGACAAGTCCCTGAAATTAACTGTCCTTTCTCTTGTGCAATTTCTTTCCCAAAACTACAGAGAAAATAGATAGAGCATGCAATACATCGAGACGCAAAGATCTCACAGAGAATATTTTGCTGGCAGTTTTAACAGCAGTATAGCAAAAGAAGACAGAGATGATCTGTGAAATAATCTGGATGTAAAGTCATATATGGCTTTCAAAAGTCAGAAACTCAACCACAAGCCAACAGACAACCAAAGCAACCATGAGAGAATTTATGTGCTCCGTGTTTCCAAGCTACGCCTCCACCTGAGAAGCAATATGCCCCACAGGGCCACCTTCAGCACCAAGTGTACAGCCACTGCCATTGTCCAAGGGTGATCCAGACATTGCCTCACGTGCTGAACAACATTTCAAGCTCATATTGCAGTTTTGTTCTATGACGTGCATTTTTATCAGCTGATTTACTGATGATACTGTCATGCTAATTTTTACTGATAAAGCCATGTAGGGTCCGGGACATTGGAAAGTTGATTTTCCCTTTATTGCATATGATGGGAGTTGTGGGTTTGGGATGCTGTTGTTTTGGAACATCTACACAGACACTCTGATAGCCACTCAGATTTTGGAAACTGCTTCTGACTTAGCTTGGCAGAGCCAAGGGTCAGGGACAGTCACTTTTCTCACAGACAACAGCCTAACAGGGGTGGATACAATGTAATTTAAGTTAACTAAGTCCACTAATGAATATTAAAGGAAGTTTTGCTCTCAAACTGGAGTGATTATCTCAATAAGCACATTTGACACTGCATGTGTTGGCTGGTGTTACTGTTCAAAGAATGTTAAGGTATTAGGGGGGCATCTGAAGGATATTTTTTTTTCTTGAAAGACCTTTGAAAAAAAACTTTTTTTTTTTTATGTTACATAGGAGTGGGTGCAATATACAGTGATGACCATCCAGAAATGTAAGCCCTTACAGATCAGTAGGCAAAGATATCTAAAGTAAAAGAAATTTTTAAAACACGGAAAGAAGCCAATAAAGACTGGAAAATCTATGTCCTTATTAGCCAAGAGAGATGCAATTTCTTAAATTACCTGCTCTCTAGAGACTTTGGATTTAACGCAATTGTGAATATGCTAGCTGTATACGCTAAATATAGGCATACACTAGTTGGCACTAGTATATGTGAGGAGGGGTATATGTGAGAACAGTTTTTCACAGGAGCAACAACGGAGAGCCCCCAGTGGAAGGAAGTAATGAGTGATGCATTGGGAATTAAGTAACAGGGTCAATTAAAATGCCTCAATTTCAGAAAACCAGGCGATATGAGATTACAGCTCCCGGCTTCAATGTTGCACTTCTCTACTAAAGCAGGGTTTTAAAAAACTGTCTGTGGTGGCAATATAATTTTATGAGTTTAAATACTTCATAATACAAGGGGAAAAAACAGCAAAGGGAATACTGAGCCAGGTACACCCCTACATAACACTGATGACACTAACATTTGTATTTGCAATGGATAGATTACTGAGAAGGATAAAGAGAAAGAAGAGGAAGTGATAAAGTACCCATTTAGGTTTTAGGCATTTAGGAAGCTTCCATGACATAGAATCCCTGCAATCTTTAAATAAATCGCACTCACTTAACATCTGTTATATGTAAATTTATACAGAGGAATTACCTTTATTAATATATAGCCTGCAGTACCTCAGCCACTCTCAGAGTCAGAGTGGTGGGTAGATAAGAAAAATCAGACTAGCAAAGTCCTCAGACTCTACAGCTGTGAAGAGGGCTAGATGAAAGTATCAAATAAATATGAAGTACAAGCAAAACGATGCCTGGAGCACAATGGAAGAGAACCAAGATGGAAGGCAACATGAAGGGAAATATTTTCAAGCAGATGGCTCCTTTTAACCAGACAATTACTACAGCCTAAAAGTACGGCCTTCTAAAGCAACTGTATTAAGACGTGTAGAAGCAATTTTTCTTAGAAAAATTTTCTCAAAAATCTCTTGCTGGGGCATAGCAGCGCTTCCCTTCTCCATCACAATTTTCCTTCTAGTAACAACTCCCCAATTTTTCCAACTGCAGGTGACTTCAGGTGTAAAATTCCACTTCATCCAATAGTGCAGTAGAGAACCAAAGTTATCCAGGAGTCTGTTATCCCCAGGGGGGTTTTAAAATCTGTGCAAGAACCCTCTTGCCTCTATTGTCAGTATTAGAAAGTCTGGGCCTATCCCAAATCGTTAAATATTACAAATCATTAAAGGTTCTTTTGGATTTAGCTGGATACAATTCTGACATAATATTTGGACTTGGATTAAAGGCCAAGCACTTTAAGTTTATGCTAATGTCATGGATCTCAATGTTGGCTAATTGACATGTGCTCTGCTTAAAACCATTCCTTAAACTCTTTCAGAGGCCAAAACTGATATAAAGAGAGACAGTTATT
>NW_010121008.1:28836-38883 GCF_000699245.1 Pterocles gutturalis
CTTGTATACCACTTCTTCAAAATCTGTGCTAGTTACTTACTGATTTACAAGTACAGTTGAAGATGTTAACATTGAAGCCCTAACTAGCTTGCAACATGCCTATTCTAGCTTTCCCTATGTTTTATATCAATAGCTACCTATATATAGATGTGTATATATAGCTTATCTTGAATAACATATACCTAAATTAATAAAATAAATAATGTAAATAGCAAGCAGAGAATACAACTTTTTTCTCCTTCTATACTTTGATGACAAGTAGGGCCTCCAACAAACCCTAGGAAAAATAGTAAAAGAAAAGTCAGTTTCTTTCAAAGCATACTGCTGGCATTTCAAATATTAGGAAATGGATAATGGGTGTGAGTATTAGTAATCACCTGGAAGTCAATTGATCTGTTACCCTATAGTAACCCTACCATGATTTTGATGCCATGAAATTCTAATTCCTGTACTTCAAAACCCAATCTTCCCCCCACCTCTGACGATTCTTTCTGATCTCCTATTCCTTCTTTCTCTTTAAAATGTTTATTATTTTGAAAACTGCATTTGCACTTGTCAGAGGAAGCTGGGCATTAACACTTGAAACCAATTCCTTGGAGATACCAAAGTTTCAATATTATCACGTACTCATACACATAAAGATTAATATTATATTAGATTTCATGTGACAAATACTTCTTCTCTAAGTAGAGCTCTGAAGGTATGACTTCTGTTCTCACGGGAAAAAGGAACAGACAGGATTTCTATAACCCTACTGTCTGCATGCTGTGCATGTCATGTAGCAATAAATAATTCATATTTTGACCTTATGGGATACCTTTTACTCATGGATTTCAAAGAGCTTTGCAAGGTGGATATATGTTTTATTATCTGGAGTTTATAAATCTCAAGATGAACAGAGACATAAAATGACCTATTCAAGGCCATTCAGTAAGTCAGATGTATTTAAGTGGGTAACACCAAGCATGGTGCCTTTTTGCTCAGGTTGCAACTTTCAGTGACACCATGAAAACAGTCAGATACTGCCTTGAACTTCAACAATACACACGAGAAAGCACGACAGATGTTAGCTCTCTTACAAGTACAGAAGTCTAAACATATTCATGGGGGAAAAGGTGAAAAAATTATTAACGGTAGGAAGGTGGAACCAAGACACTACAGAAATGCCCCAGAATCATCTAGTGCAAACACCCTAAAAGGGGCACTGGCTCCATGGGCAGAGCTATCAGGATCTGCTCAACAGGCATCACCAAACCTGTCCTCTTCCACACTGAGAATTTCTTGGAGAGCGGATCAGGTATCAGAGTGAACTGGAAGAAAGCAGCACTAGTTGTAGTATACTATTATATGAATTGTACAGAGAGGTAATTCAGCAGATTATTTTATGATACGGATTTTATGATACCTTGTGAACAGTCCAAGCAGAAAACAATTATTTTTAGAAAGACTGGTGCTACTTACAAAAATATTACCAGAAGAAGGTATGCTACGAGGACCTAAGTTATGTAAAACAGAACTGAGGCACATTTAAAATTCTAGAAATCTAAGATACTCTTTTATATTTTCATGATCTAAAAAGTGGTGTTTTCCACGGTGTTAATATTTCATTTTAACTTCTGCAAGATACTTTAAATAAAAAATAAGTGTGCAAAAAGCTTTGTATAGAAAACTGTTTCACTGCAACCCCAAACTGATACATGAATACAAAAATGTTTATGAGAATGTACCACTGTGGGAAGACAGTTTATTTGTTAGTTAACATCACAGCAATAATGCTTTGGATTAAATACTTAATCTCGCAATTCTCTTCACTGTCTTACCTAATGTTAAGTCCAAGGTTCCATTTACGTCCTTAACTGTGAAGATTATGTCTAAAAGCTTTCTTGGAGTAAGATCACAAGGTTCTTTACTTTTCAGGATGGAGTTCTTCTGTTGTCTCAGACTGCTGAGGACTTAGAAGCATATAACATGCATAAATTGTCTGTTCAGCTGCCCTCTGAAGTGCAGTAGTAGGACCCAAGGTCCTTATGTGTTAGCTGAGAAAGATAACAAAGAAACGAGCCTTGGGTTGTTTCTTTGTTTTCTTGCATTTGTTTCTTTTTCTTTTTCCCCAAAGAAAGAACATACAGTAATCTGCCACAGAAGGAGCTTACTCTGTTCAAATAACATGATGTTTAAACAAACCAAAGATTTATACTCTACAGGGGAAAAAAAATATCACCCCTGTTATCACCACTAGCATATAACAATTGGTAGTAAAACACTATTTCATAAAAGGTCAGCACTTCAAAGATAGATTTAACTATGTCACTATTGGAATGTTTCCTTTACAGAAGACAAGCTTTTATAAAGAAAAAAACAAATCACAAACAACACACACTCCCTATTCTGCATGTGCTAAAATGAGGTAAACCTAAAACCTGTCTACTGACAAATTAGTAAAACTGAGTAAAAAAAAAACAATCCTGATTTTTGTCTATGCAATCAGAACGAATTTGAGTTAAAAGACATACAGCGTGCACTAAGATAAGAAAGATTTGCCAGAATTTTCCTGGGATTAATTAAAGGGGAATCATTTTAAATCCCTCTCCTTCTTCCCAAGCCTCTCCAAGCTGAATTTACTCCATTTAGTAACAAATGTAAAGTAGGCAGGGAGACATGCTATTTTCCAATCAAGTCATCCACAGCAAAGCAATCTGGTTTAGAGAAGAGAATTTTTTAACCTTTCAAAATACAAAATCATTTGGAAGACCAAATCAAATACATTCCTCTGTGCAAATGGGAGTCCTTCAGACAGTAAAACGAAATGTGCATATGTCATCAAAAAATTCCTGCACAGGATTTACAAGAAGCCGTCAAAAGTCTTGATATTTATGCCCAACTGCAAAAATATTTTAATATTGTAGAGAGATAAGTAATGCTTCCTGGTGCAGTTCAGTCTCCGGTTCCCCTACAGCTGACGTGTAAACAGGAATATCAGCATCAGAGACTGGAATGAACATAAGCCCTCGCGCGAAAGGAGCCTGACAATTGTGATTACCACAGACAGCACGTTTTACCAAAATTTGCCCTATACCTTCTCCGTATTTAAGCTCCTTACCTTTTTTTCACTACTACTTTCACCACCTGTGCTTAAGTAGAAATTATTATAAGCTCATTAGCTATAAGCGGTCACGTCTACAAACACGGGAAGGGCTAGTGCTTTGTGCCAATCAGCTTTCGCTAATCTGCACCCTACCAGTGCTCCCACTGCGCCTTGAGATTGACTGTCAGGAGGTCAAAACCGTCCCCTGACCCAAGGAGGGGCACAAAAATCACGTTCCTGTCCCCCTCGTCTGCTAAAGGCCTCTATCAATCTCATTCTCATGTCTATAGAAACCAAAGGTATCTAGTTACTTTATTTTTTTCATTTCCAAGGTCTTTGTCATGTCATGTACATCATGCAAAGCCACAGCTCAGGTGGGGAGTTGTTTGAAGAGAAAATCTCTCTCAGAAGATCATGCACCTCGGGAGCAGGGATGTTCTGACTTTGTAACTCATTTACAAATAGAGCCAAATTCAACACTTTCTTTTAATAAAGACTTCATCTTAATTGCAGTGCTTTAAGAAGAAAAAAAAAATATCTAAATTTGTACCTTGTCACTCTTCCACTAGCAAATTAAATGTATCAGGAAAAACAGCTAGATCTGTATGGGCAAATTACACCTTTTATCCTCCAGTTACACAGCCAGCACTTAGCTTGGTGAGCAGCATGCAAATAACTATGTGTTATACTATATACTATAACTATAATCTAGGTACTAATTTATTTGTAACGATTATACAATGATTTAATGACAAGTTAACAACATCTCAATATCTAGAATATTCCTGTGACAACAATTCACTTGTAGTAACCTAAATATTACTGGTATAGCAAACCCTTTTGCCACACTAATTTCAAACCTGAGTTAGACCAGGTAGTGTGGACACAGGTGAGCAATGCTTCAATACGGGACAACAAGGGCAGACTGCGCCAGGCTTGGGAAGTTGTCTTCTAGGACCAGAAAAAGCCCATCATGCTTTACTTGTACCTGTATGCAAGATGCAGTCTAAGAAATGATCACTTTTGTCAGTTACTCTCTCAGAGCACATACAAAGCAAAACTAAATTAGATATTTAGATAACACTAAAAGGAAACTAAGCTTACATGTACTGCACACAGGCGTTTCACCTACTTAGCAATGGGTAGATAAGAACATTTTGTGCAACTCATAATGGAAACCTTCATACTTACCTTTGAGTGATACTAGAAGAGTAATTTTAACTATTATATTTCCAGCAATGATTAGGAAATATGAGTGTCTCTCTTATACTGAGTCAAGAAATAATGATCAGAATTTAGAAGAAGAAAATGCAGGCACTGTAAAGCATGTGTCGCTGGTAGTATATGCTGTATATATATGTACATAGTAAATACTGTATAGAAAGAGTATATAGTATATTAAAAGTTTAATATATCCCTCAGTTTGGTTGATGTGTTAACATGTTTTACATTTGATAGAAGCATATAGCGTATTTATTAAGTAGAAGTAATTGTTGGAGATATTTCAGCTACTGGAATACGAAACTAGGTAGTCTATTATTTACAACAAAGCAGTGAAGAGTACACATCCTTCAATTAGATTTCTAATTTATTCAGTGAAACTATGGGAATAATCCCATAATATTTCAATAATGTTTCAATAATAGTATTTCAGTAATAACATTTCAATATCTTTTTGTACTTCAAAAAGTACACAAAAGAACATAAATAGATAAAATCGCTTCCTTTCTCAAGTATGAAACCCATCTCTTTAATTCATTTTCCTTTCTACTCCATATATTAATAACATTTTTTCTCTAATGAGTCGCTTTTGTTTTTTGCATCTCCCAAGTACAACAAATCCACCATACCCCTGTGAAGCTGGGACTTACAAGGCAGACAATTGGCAATAATTGCCCGTTTTCAGGAGGAATAGTTGCCACGCAAACAGCCTTCATTCTTACAAGTCATTAAGACAACAGAGACAACCACCTCACCTTGAAGAACTATGCTACTACCTTTAGATCAAGATTACTCAAGGACGTTTCAACAAGGTCTGTCCGATAACTCTGCCAACCCACTGTCTGTGGGGGAGGCCAGCTGTAACCCCCCAAACCCCAGCCTCAGCAAGGAGCACGGGGCAGCACCGGGCCTCAGGAGCCTCCTCTGAAAAGCTGAGGCTTCAACAGGTCCAGGCAAATTTTGAGTGCAGCTCAAACCTGTATATCTGAAGGGTGCTCATCAGTAAAAGAGGGGAATGCATGGGTGGTATTTTTAAATTACTTAAAGTTTGTTTTGGTGGTGGGGTTTTTTTGGGGTTTTTTTTTTTGTTTTGTTTTGTTTTTTTCTTTTTTTTTTTGTGGTGGGGGGGGTGGTGTTAACAAAACTGTAGGAGGAATTAGTCTACGACAGTGTGTGCTGTTTGGCATTTGAGAAGAGTAGTTTTTGTTTCACTGTTTTTAACCAGGAAAGTTTCAAAATCTTGTGTGACCGGATCAAACTCATGTGGTAGCAGTCACTGAGCCGTTTAAGTGCCTTAAAGCGTTCATCAGCAGCTCTTTGCTGCAGGTACAGGCATGGCTAAAATGAATACAATTTGTCTCCAAAAAGAAATGGAATTAAACCCAGCAGTCTATGTACAGTGCAAGCTTCAGCATGATTTAAAAAGAAAAAAAAAAAAAACACAGCCAACCACCCTTTATTTTATCAGTATTTGAAAACTCTCCCTTCCCCCAAAAAGCATTTTTCAGTATCTTATTTAGCTTATTACCATATGCTTGCAATTTCTACTCTCCGTAGAAGTCATTCTGGAAAACCAAAGGAAAATTTTTCTGAACCACAGATATAATAAAATAACCCCCTCCATGAAATGGTCTAAAAGCTTGGATTGCTTCTGCTCCACCTCCCCACATCTGGCACACGCATCAGATTACAGGCCAGAAGGCAAAGCAAAGAGACGGAAAGGGAGATAGTGGCTGGATCACAACTAGAAGGAAGCATGCCTTCTATAATTCAGACTTTTTTCCTGAATGCCAATACGTCAAAGCATGATAAATAAAACCAAACACGGGAGAACTCCACACACATGCATGGACAGACACACAAACATCCCCTCCTGTTTGAATTAGTTCCCCAAAACACAGTGAATTACACAAAATACGCTTGGATGACTTCAGAACTATCACTCTGTGCCAGAAGTGCAACCGGGCTTCTGATTTTGTTAACTCACAAAGTTCAGAGGAAAGCTGCAATCATTCGTCTCTAATTCACAAGACTCTTTCATGTTTTCTTATTTGTGAAGCATTTCATAGGTACGAACAAAACTGAAAGCCACTGAATTGTCTAAATGCCACAACATTGTTAAACAAAAACAGTTTATAAATTGGTCTGTTTGTTGTTTAAGTTTTGCAAAATTAAAACTCAACCAGAAGGATCTACACTATGATGTAAGAAGCTCATTTGGGAGCGTTGTTTCCCAGACCTCTCTCTGAAGCCACGTTCTCCTCCTCCCTTCAACCTCACAGCAGCAGCACAACAGCACAAAACTTTCACCAAGTCTTTCAAGCTCAGCAATAAATCCCCTGCAGTCTGAATTATCAAAATTATTCAGACCGTTCAAATGATTTTTTTGTTCCAAATGGACTTGGCATGCTGGTCAGGAACTTGTCGAGTCAAACCCAAGCAACAAAAGTGGAATTCTTCTTGCTAAGCTAATTGATGGCCCTACAAAAATGAAACACGCAACTGCATATTCAAAACTTTCAAAGACGCACTGTATTACAGTTATGGAGTGCCTTCCCCTCTATGCCTGGTGTAATATGATCGTAATTGCTGTGAAAGGGCGAGAGACCGACTATATGTTAAATCCTGCCATCTGTAGGTGCTTTACACAGTTCCATTTGCTGCTGCCGGGTCAAAAGTTTACCCTATTTTCGCTTGTTCATAACCAATCACACAAGTCACTGCTATGTGTAATCTTTGACCCACTCTCAAAGCAATTTTTGTATTATACAGTCATATGATTACACTGAAAAAACCCACGCGTTTTATTAAGAATACACTTCTTGTTGGCTAGCTTAATAATTATTATTATTTCCATATTCAGTAAGCATACTATACCGACCTTGTTCTTCCCTTTTAACTCCCTTGGAGCACAACCATAGTGCCATGAATTCTCCCCACAAAATGCTCCAGCATTTCTGGCTAGCTGCAATTCAGAACCACATGCAAAATAGGGCTAGAAAACATTCACGGTACCCATCGTTTTAGAAGTAGGGGGAAGCAACTGCTCAGTTTGTCCTAATAGGGAGAGAAGATGCTCTGTAAACATTTAGATTAATGTTCACGGTGAAAACAAAAATTGTCTCTGAAAATTAAGATTGACATAAGGATATCCCTACATATTTACCCTAAAATTAAATATGTAAAATACATGGCATGGAAACATATGTGCTACTGATATTATTATTATTAAATATCTAAAGAACAAGTAGTCCCATGAACAACGGAATTAATTAAGCCTCATCTCCCACAGATTTACACCTCCTGGTTGGTTGACTTTGGTGTCTAGAAAGGTGAAAGCTTTGAATAAAGCTTTTCCCACAGCCGGCACATTTGTTTAAAGTCTCTCTTTTCCCATCACTTGGATTCCCAGACAACTAATGAGATTATTTTATGCTGTAACCTTTGACCCTATCAGGGCACTTTTAGGTGCTTCCACCTATACTCAGCTACTTATTTTCACAAAATTTGCGGGATCTTAATTTTCAGATCTTCACTGTGCCAAAAAATGTGATCAAAATCATCAATGCGTTCAAAAGCTACTGAAGGGAGATGAAGGGACATGTACACAACTGCATGGTGCAACCTCATGAGCCTTGTTTCCATAGGAAATAAAGCTAAAAATAAAGGAGAATATTTGAGCTTATTATAATTTCACAGAAGGCTAATTTAGATAGACCAAACTAAGCAGCTGGCTATACTAACAGATCACCTAAAAGTAGTACCACAATATTTAAATCCATCTCATAGATTTTGCTAGACAGTTTTCAAAGGAAAACAGACACACAAGCCCCATTTATCTTCTAACAGGAGATGTAGATAAATAATAAGATACTTTTCCATATTCATGTATTTTGCTGTAATCTATGAATTGTGATAAGATTTGTGATCCTTACATTTTTTTTCATCTAGCATTTGTGCAAGTGTGTTCTGTCTCCAAGGATACAAACACAAGTCAGCACTCACATGAATAGTTGCAGTGCTCTATTTCATGTTTGACTCTTAGATGCTAAACCCTTTGTAAATGTAACAGTGAACACAAGCAAGCCCATGCCACTGAGAAGATCAGTTAAGTAATATATACCAGAAAATAATCAAACAAATAACAGCATTAAATAATTTATAAGCAGGCCATAAAATCAGTTCACATACAAAATTCAAATGAAATCCCAATCATTTACTAAAAGACAGAATAAAAATTACCTCAAATACATAAATCAAAATATAGATTCTAAGACCAAAACAGTCCATCATCTCACCTCTTGTACAACAAAGACCATAAGACTTTACTTAGCAGCTCCTAAAGCAAGTGTGATACTCCGGCATATGCTAACAAAGTTTATTGCATTTATGCATTACCAACAACCTACCCATTTCAGACCCGACTGTGTCTGGACATATATATACTGTCAAAAGCAGAAAAAACAAAATATGCACTTCTAAACCAGCAGCTGTGCTTGGAGATACTTCCAGGGCTCTGTTCTGCAAATACAGTTAGAAAAAAGTTGTTCCATTCTCAGAGAGCCGTCATTCACGTCTAAAAGCTTTAACAAACTTCCGGACAAGGCAGACCTTTGATCAAAGTGACAGAAGACTAATTTAAAATCCTGCAGAAACAAACATAATTTTAATGTGTCACAACTTTACTGAACTCTGTAATTTTTCTTGCTGTAGGAAAATATAATAACTCAATATGAAATGGAAACCAGATTTGAAAGAACAGACAACAAACAGAAGTTGAAACCATCTTTTAATTATTAAAGGTAAGAACTGGAAACTTAGAGTAAAAGCATACAGAAATCTTATAAATGAGTATATTGCTTGGTAGGACTCTCACTAGAATAAAAATACACAGGAACTGAACCCAAGCTGTTACACACTCTTTAACGAGGCACATCTCTTTAGAATGCTATCCATCAAGTCATACACTACTTCCACAAACTGATCAGTCTCAGTCAATGCCTGATCTTTAGAAAACAGAAAAAGCTACTGGCAATGTTGTACTTCTCCTAAACAAAAGTAAAATAGAAATCAACATTTTAAAGCAATGAAACAGATTTATCTAACTGGAAAATATGTTGGCAGATGCTATTTTGTATATAAATACAAAATAATGAATTATAAAAAGATTAATACTAACAATCATATACCGGATATTAAGTATTAGATACTATATAAAATCATACACAACATATATGTTTGTTTTTATATTATATACATAAATATAAAAAAAGAAATACAATGTGTGCTCACATACACACTGCATTCAGACACCTGCTGCTAACAGGACTGGTGTCACCTATCATCCAGGCCAGGAACAAGTGAACAGTCTTTCATGCAGGTGAAAGTAAGACGGATGATGTTTAGAAAAAACCCACTCCACTCTGCTTATCAGCTGCAGAATGGGCAAAGACCAGTGGAAAAAGCCTGGTATAAAAGAAGAAAAAAGAAAACAAAGTGACAGAACCGACTCTTAAGAACACAAACAGGAAGGTTGAAGGTACCCAAAAGTATCTATATATGTCTGAACACAGGGTAATTTTTCACCTTGGCAGAAAAGTCTGATCAAGAGCAGAGCTCAAGCAACTGCAAGAGACAAGACTGAAAGAGTGAAGCTGAGAACTGAGGAAACCCGACTCAAACCCCAAGGTGATCCAGTAGCATGGACCCGCCATAAAGCCACTTGCTATTCTGTATAACTT
>NW_010121008.1:38894-54910 GCF_000699245.1 Pterocles gutturalis
CCCTACAATGCAAAAAGTTATTTTAGAAAGTTTGCAACAGAGCAAATTTCTACTATTCTTTATTACTGGGGCAATTTGGAGGGTTGATTTTAACAATCTGGTTAGCTGAGTCATGCGGGCCCCATTCCTGATAAGGAGAAACAATCTGTCCCCAGCAAACAGATCTTCCATGCTGGAGCCAGAAACCTTACAGGAGTCTGATGGGGCTATCAGGAATTTACAGGTACCTGGACTTCAGATACGTACATAGGGTAATGACACAAAGGACATGCAATGCAGGAGAATTGTTTTAATTTAGTTTTACTTAAGAACAACAATTCTGCCACACGTACTAGAGGCCAGGCTAATTGCAATGACTCTTTACAACAAGGCATGTATTTCTCCATTTGCCTCTATTTGAATTAAGTAATCCAGATTATTTGTTTAAATACCCATACATAAAAGTAACTTAAAGTTTCTTTTACCATCAGCTGAAAGAAATACAGTAAATCGAGATCTTAAAGGCAGCACCCTCTTTGCACATGATTTTTATATTATTTCATTTTCACCTGAACCATCTTCATTGTTACAAGAACTTAATGGTTTCCTAAGTGTGAAAATTCTTAAAAGAGTGAATATGAAAAAATGCAAAAGTTAAAAAATATAAATCATATAAAAATCTAAATCTTCCTTTAGTATTTAACCTTACGATGATCAAAATATACAACCAAGTATGGAAATAATTGTTAGAGGCATTTGTTTTGGATGACCTGCATATATCAGAAAGATATTCAGTGCTCTCATTCAATGGGTATGTGTATTACCTCAGGATAATAAATACTTTATAGATTATCACTGCATGCCAACTAAGAGTACACATACAATTTTAAAAAAAAATTTTTGTTATATATACAGAGCTTTCCAGCTTCCCATGCTCTTTTCAGGTTTAACAGTTATGGTCTCCAATTAATTTTTAAATTCTCCTAAAGGCAATATAAAACTATAATATCAAAATCCACTCAAAAATTAGTATTTGACTTCTCAAATGGCAATTAGAAGTTTGAATCTGAATTAATTCATATGCAAATAAGTTGCTCTTTATATGGCATGGTAGCTTGATACAGGCATTTTTAATGAACTGGTTTAAAGGAAGTGGTTTCCTATTAAAAGAGGTCGCTTATTACAAGGGGTTTGAAATTATATTTTGCGGTTGGATGCAGATCCTCCCACCAGCTAATTCTCACAGACCTCACTTCCTAGTCCTCAGGTTAGTCACCAACCTGACCAGCCTGCGCATGCCACAAGTAGCTATCCCAGAAATATTGCTACAGCGTCATAATGGAAATAAGACTGGACCACGAGAAAAGGGAGGCTCTTCTACCAGCCCCTTCCACTCCACCTTCTTCCACTCCCTGTCAGCCGTCCTCTCAACTGGACTGTGGCAAGCCTCCAGTACTGCTCAGTTGCTGGGCAGCATTTGCTGCTGCAAAGCTGCTCTCCATCTCCTTTGGTAAAAAGCAGAGCAGATGGAAATTTCCTGTAGGCTGGTCTTGGCCCACAGACCACTGTTTGGACCATACTCCTCTATGAATAAGAGCAATCTATTCATTGCAATGAACTGACTGGCCCTACTGTCCTCTTTTACAACACAACCCCTTAACTCAGTGATAAAACACAGTTCAATGTGAGCACATTTCATCGCCTGTGCTTGGGCTAGGAACTAAGCCATGAAGGAAAATATGGCCATGTCACGCTAAGCAAAGAAACACATGAGTAACTCTGGCAAGCACCTATGGTAATGCTCTTCTGAATGACTGAAGGTAATGTTATATTGATGTTATAATAAATTATTACCTACACACAGAGACACAGAGTAAGCAGAAGCCGCAGCAGAAGCTGTGCAACCATCCTCTTCAGAGTGGCAGCTGTATGTTCTCTTAAAACATGGAAGACAAGAACAGGAAGGAATCTTTTACACAATTAAAAATGTTATAAACCTTGCTGTGTCCTGAAGTTTCCAAATTTTACTTAGAATGAAAGAAACACCTCAATATACCTAACAACTATGGTTTTTCACGGGACGCAAAGGAGTTCTCATTTTCATCGGTCTTCCCTTGTCTCCCCTGCTAAATTACAGCTGAAAGCACGAGGAAGCTCAGAACAGAACTCTGGCCTGATTTCTGTTCCCTTTGCTGTCGGATGTATCTTGTTTTTCACAAGGAGGCTGTTAAGACTGCTTTTGCTTTTAGAACTCCATTCAAAAAGATGAATCAAGGCTCTGGTCATTGATGTAGCTCTTCTGGTTGGTCCAGTGACAACAAAATGGGTTATCCAGCTTTTCCTGAAGAAGGGAAAACCTTGGATAGCACAGGATGAAACAGTCCTTTTAAGAACTATTAACTTTTTTGCATAAAGTTAGAAGATGGTCACTATGAATAAACGACACTTCATAAGGTCTTGATTAAGTATTCTCCACTATTTATCTGATAGTTGACGAGGAAAGCTAGGAAAGGGAAGGGAAATGTTTCATATTATGTTTAGGACAGAGGTTTGTTGAGTTCTGTCTATAGGTTTCTTACAGGGCTTTGCAAAATGCAGTGCCACCTCTTCACATGAAGAAAAGCCTCTCTCCAATAATCTATCACAAGAAGAAAAGGCCAGTCGATTCCCATACGCAGCAAGTGCTGCAGCTCCAGTAACCAAGCAGAGCTTCCCTGGAGAAACTCCTGGGAGAGCTCCCTTTCCCTGGAAAGGCTCCTCACCGGCCCTTCCCAGCAGGCAGAGTACGTGGGGCTATTCAGTAGGTATTTGCTGCTTAAGTGCCTGATATCAGCAGAGACAGAGAAGTGATGACAGGCCACTTCTGGAGAGTTAGGGCTCTCCTCAAAGGCCCCAAGCAGCCTAAAACATATTTGAACTGAGAGTGTACAGGAGCAGAAGAGGAACTCTTTCCTATCCTTTTGTACTCGTGCTCTTCTGCCATACTAAGTGCATGAGCAGAGTCAAAGGCAGGATGGGTGATTAACTCAGAAAAAAGCTGTCCAAAAAAGCTGAGCAATCAGTCCTCAAAAAATTAATGATAAAAGACTTTGAATAAAGCCAATTTGTAATGGAATGTAAGAAGGGAAGTCCCTAAAGAGAAAAACTGTCTACCAGCTCTGCAGCAGGTTTTGCTGCCCCATGCAGTTTACTATGGCAAGAAGCCAACTTGGCAAGGCTTGCTCTTCTCCAAGGAGCCTGGCAGCATGCCAGCCACACTCACAGGTCTCATTTCTGCTGCCAAGCTCAAGGGGCAATCGAAGATCCTGTTTTGTGAATCTGCAGATCTGCTTGTGACCGAGAATATTTGTGTTTTCAAATGTTCTTAAGCAAGTCAAGTTCCCTCTATTTATACAGCAACTGAACAGGCGAAACAGAATACTTCACCCAGCTAGAGAAAATGAGCCACAGATTGTTAATTATATGGCTATTTGCACTTTGACTGGAAGAGGAAGTAAGCTGGTTATAACTACACTTTGGGCTTTACTCCTGCAACTGCATTGAAACCACATTTATGACAGCTGAAACTATGCCATTTTATATAAATATGGGCACTTCCTGTTTTTGAAACAAGTCCTCAGCTGCTCACCCTTACCTCCTAGTAATGCTGCTGGAACCAGAATGTGTTAAACATGCTCAGTTTTGAAGACTGGCCTTAAGATCTTATTTTACTATTTTTAAACATGTAGATAAAATGCATATATTGGACTACTGCTGTCAAGCATCTCTATTTCTACGACCTAACTGAACTCCTTAGGCATTAGGAAACACATATGTTTTCCACGTGTGAGTCCAAAATGCCCAGCTGTCACGTGGGGCGTGCTCAGTCCCTGGTGACGTGGTTGTGGTCACTCTTGGATGGGGAGTCAGGTGCATCACGTTCCCCTAAGAAGGCAGGCTGCACTCGGAATTACACATGCCAGCAGATCTGTCTTTTTCCACTCAGTATGTAGTATTTCAAGTAATTTGTAATAGCAGCTTTGTCATCTTGAACATTATTAATTCTTCACCGTGGCAAGTATATGTTCAATTTTATGGACACTGAGTATGGGGAGTAACACAGTCCTCCCGGCATAAATCAAAGAAAATCATTATTTGACTAGAAGATAATTTTGAAAATACCATTTAACAACTCTAATAAGCAGCAGTATGTTTCCTGTGCCTTTTCTCTTACTTTGCTTATTTATGCTAATTGGATGTCGCAAACCAAACTTCTGCAATGAGTACAATCACATAAATCAGCACTCTGCTTTTCCATTGATAGTCATTTTCCTAAGAGGTTACAGGAGGAAGGCATCTATAGACTGATCATGTTATTCAACTGAAAAGCAAATGCATATCCAGTAATTCCTGATGATAAAATGTGGTAATTCTTACTTGCAAAAAAACCCCACCCACATTTAATTTTCAATGTATTCCTCCTGATTTGCTTCCTGACATACTGCTTAAAAGTCAAGTACTCCCTACAAATGCAAGGTATTTACAGCCAAGATTACCTAAATACTTGACACAGAGAAGTGTCAGCCTTTGTTTTACTCTCCAAGATCACAACCTCTCCTTTTTGCCCATTAGATCCAATCCTCTAACTATGAAAGCTTGCCAGCCTTGCAGTGCTAACAGAAAGCACACAATCGCAGACCTCTTAGTCTCAAACTGGAAGAAGATTAAAGATTCAATTTAAAAGCCCTTATGCAAAAACCTCCAACTAAAAGAAACACTAAAGCTAAAATTTCAAATTCAATTACACCTGATTTATCGATTGCTCTTCACTTTCAGAGTAAACACGATATACAGTCTAACTTGTGCACTTCTTTAAAAACACTTCCCTCAGTTGCCTTCTTCCTGCCTCAAGTCAAGGCACAGTTTCGAAGTGGCAGACAAGCCAATTTGCAACTAGAAGCAGCTGGTCCTAGTGTCCCTTTTCCAGGTCATCTTCAGCACAGACATTTGTCCAACTCCGCAGTTATCAAGTTCAATGGGTTAAAGAGCCAGCCAAGTATCCCAACCCAAAATGCCGTTAGCTGACCACTGGTGTGCCTCCCGGAGCCAACTCACCCCAGAGTTGCAGCAGCAGCGGTGCTGGGTGCTGGCATGAGGGCGATGGAGTAATGCCTCAGCAGGGAGTGGGCAAGCCATGCTTTGGGAAGCCGTTAGACCAAGGTTAGTTGCAATGATGCTGCATTTGTGACACCTCCACAAAAATGGCCCCATGTTCAGCTCCTATCCTCCAAACAAGGGAGGACAAAGAAAAATCCAATTCATGGGGTGCAGTCTAAAGCTGCGCCATTACCTTAAGAGCCTCACTGAGCTACAGACTCAAAGTCTCAACTCCTCTTTTGACTTTTTTTTTGACTGAAGCCTACTATTTCTACAAAGAAGCACTCAAGTCCAGATCTTTGCATACTTATTCCCAAAAGTAAAGTGAGCATTTCTAAAAAGGAAAAGAAAAGAAGACTTAATGAGGGCAACCCGGATTAGCTAAATGATACATCACAGTGGAAGAATTCTGCTGTTAAAAATCATGCAGATGTTACGATGGAGGCAAATAAAGCCCTTCTTCAGCTACAGCACAGCTGCTGCACACAACTTCAAAAAGACTTGGCACAGGACTTCATCCACAAAACTTCCCCCTCCCTTCATTTCATGCACATCATCTGAAACTTCAGCAAGCTGCACCAAGGACAAAACTGACACAAGCGTTGTTTGGAACATCTTATCAACAGCGGGGCAGCTCCTTGCGCTGCCAATACTCTCACACCTACTCATGTGCCTTCACAAAACTTGACTATACAGCTCCATTCCTCCTCAACCCAGCAATCCCTCAAAGGTGATGATATCCAACACTGCTCTCCCTCTTATTTATACTTGCATTATTTTCTAGTTTAAAGAAGACAACCAAGTTTCTACATAATTACCATATATTAAAGCTTCAAAAATAGCCATAATAAGAAGTAAGGAAATTATCAGTTAAAGTAACATTAGAAAGTATTATAAACTTACATTCACATCCTTCACTGCCTATACACAGGGCTCCTCTGAACAATCCGATTCCCTGACCATGAAGCTGAAAATGCCATAACTTACAATCACATTGAATGTACATGCTTAAAGCCAGTCTTGTATTTTCTGCATGATATATGCACTACAATATATATATATAAATATATATTCATTGCCTATATTCAAAGTTCAGCTTTTCCCTTTAAATCTGTCAGTATTACAGCTAGTTACATATAGTACACAAGAACTTGCATTGATTTTATATATTTAACAGTAAAGCACACAGAACCTAATTTGATATGCATACTAACATTACGCTTATTTGTGATTTCCTTTCAGTGATGATATTGATAGGAGATGTACCTGAGAAACCTAAACTTCTTTAAGATGCATGTTTATGTATGAGATTAAAGCATTCCTGATGCATGGAAACAGAATCTTAAAAACTGTTTTTAACTTCTCCCTTTTTCTTCTTTCATTAATTCGTATGACATCAGCTCATTGACTCTTACGACACTCTTAGCTTCCACCATGTGAAGCCATAAACCTATTTATCACCCACAACATTCTTCCCACGATTGTGAAGTTACAAAGAATTATTAGTCCAAAGAAGAAAACAGCAGTAGGAACAACTAAAATTCTGTTAACATTCAAACTTCATAAGCAAAACAGAGTAGAAAAAACTGCAGAAACAAGGAAATACAAGCAGAAATGCACCGAAAATAGGGTTTAAAAAAAAAATACACAATTACTTCATTACTAAGAACTTCATAAAAAGCTGGAAACCCACTACTTAAAAAACTATTAGTAATTAAAAACTTGAAGAAAACTCATTAAAGCAAAGGTAGAGCTTGAAATACTAGAAATACTAACCACAGTATTACTGTATTCATGAAAACATAACCCTTCAAAATGACCTACTTTAATAACAGTAGAAAAAGAAAGAATATGGGCACTAACCCCCCAACTCTACTGGTTTTATAAAACACCATCTACTTCTCAGAATTAGGAACAGACTCATGAAACTGAACCAATTTGTTCAACAGATGTTTCAGTTAACCCAAAGGAATTTTACTTTTCTATTGTAGAAATAGAGCATACTGAATAAAATTTCACTATTATTAGCAGCTTTCAAAATATATTATCTAAAAATTAGCTTCCATTTCCATTCTTTCTTTCTTTTGCCTAACAGAAAACATTTTCCACACCGGATTAGACGTGCCACTGAAATAAAGTAGGCACACTGATAAAACAAGTCACCCTCCTCCCCTTCTATCCCCCATTTTATGCAGGAAGGGCAGAGTTTTTATTTTTCTTGGCATTCCTCTCTCCACATTAGCCGATAATCTCCCCCGTGTATCTCTGCCAGCGCACTGCCCCGCAGGCCCACAACACCCCTGCTGCTCCAGTCCCGTGCCCTTCTCCAGCAGGCTCTGCAAATTGTGTGATCCTTTCCTAATGGCTGCTATTGCATCAGTCTAATTGCAACACACAATTTTCAGTGCTCTAGGTAAAGCAAATAATTTCATTTTTAGCTTCTACTCATAAAATTCCCTCCCAACCCCTCCATCTTTTTTTGTTTCTGTTTAAAGATTTAAAGAACAACTTGCACTGCATGGCAGTAGTCAAACAAAAATACCCCAGGTTTTCTTAGAAAGCAGCACTTAAAAATATTGCTCAGGGTCTAAAGCATTACTATAGCCTTTCACAGAGCCATATGTAGTAGATCGCCCATGAGCAAGCTGGAAGGGGAATGTGCATTTTTTCTCTGTGTATTTAATGTAATATTTAGCCATTATCAAAGCTTCATAGCTTTCACTCTCAATCTTGCAATAGAGAGTAACACTTTATCTGGCAAACACACTCACTATGTTTCTAGGCACTGAGGACACACTCTTGGTTAATTCATAAAATCTGATCTGAGGTTAGATATTTTGCATTCACGTTAGCTAAGTTAAAACAATATTTAGCTTAACCATGCCTTGGCTAAAAAATTCTCTGTTATCTCCTGATTACAACAGCATTGTAGCTAGCTATGGACTTCACAGTGGGAAAATACAAATCCTGAGCCTGAAGAAATGCAGATGAAATTCTGACCTCAAGCTGTTCTGATAGTGGGCATTACAAACACTGTCTACGTTGTATCTGATACAATAACCAGGCACAAGAAGCATGCGCCTGGGATGAACGATAAATTTACATGTCGTTTAGGTTTTATACATACATTATCTGAGTTAACAGCATCAAAAAAATGCCACGCTTCTTGCACCCCAAATCATACTACGTGCTACAAAAGTCTACAGTAAAGCCAGCCTGCAGAGGCAAGCACTAACAGGAGGAAATGTCAGAAGTAGGTTTTAGACACACATAAACTTTGCCTTTGTTTGCTTCTGTGGCATGGTATACACTGCAGTTATGTCATACCATTTCCACAGCACCTCTGCTTCATTCAGTGTACAGAATTACCACTAATCAAAACAATAATCTGTTTTATTCTTGGTATTTGGCATATGGTTCAATACTTTATTTAGTGCATGCTACTCAAACTTTTTTTGGAAAATGGAACAAGTAATTTCTTTGTGAACTCAATGGTGCAGCTGAGTGCTTCATCAACATAATGGTTAGTTGTACTGTTAGTCTGTTACTCCGAACTTAGAATAACTTTATTCCTAACTTCCTAACTAAAGCAGTGACAGCTTTAAGGTCAAAATTATTCTCCAATTCCGAAGACAACTTTGTCTCCAGATTGGTGTAACTCAGACCTATTTTTTTCACAGCACTTAGCACTACATTGTGCTTTATATAGCACTTTCAGACTTCAACCCCCACTGCCTCACTTGCAGTTACCAGTGCTCAGCACTTTTCCAAATCAGATCCAAAGATCTCAAGTCACCCGTAAGAAAGACACATACAATTAGCAAAGACATGAGAAAAGCCAGGACGAAGCAACTTACCTAGCATCACCTAGGAAGTGTGCAGCACAGCCGTGAAGAGAGTCCCGTTCCCCAGGGCAGCATGCAGCTGCGCAGAGCATCAGAACAGCCTCCAACTCTCTGCAATCCCCTGCCTCGCTGGCCACGCACGTCCCAAACTCTGCTGGAAGTGAGGCAGGGGTACTACAGACAACAGCCTTCTCCACTGCAGCAACCAGATTCATTCCCGGAGTGGGTCCATCCTGTGCGCAGAACGAAGCAGGGGTCCTGTGGAAAAAAACACCACGTCAGCACACGGCTGAATGCTGTTAAATTGTAACGCCTCCTTCGCGAGGGGCCAAATGAAGGAGCTTTGCAAAGACAAGCTCAGTTCTGACATTTCTTGGACACTGCCACACAGCAAAACTGTTTGCATTTGCCACTTCTAGAAAAAAGAAATTGAGACATCAGACCTTGTAGGATGGTGTCATGCTGACACATACACAAACCAGCAGTGGAGTCGAAACCTTTAGATATATCATGCAGGTTTTGTGGCAAAGTAGTAAACTGGTTGCAATAGCAAACCTATCCCCTGCACAAGGACTAGCCACGGGTGGTGGTTAAATACCATTCTCAAGAAGCTTCTACTGAAATCAAAGAGTGTTTATTTATATTCAAGGAGCTCTACAAGAAAGGACCTTCCAGAGCAAACTCCTCTGCATGTTTTCCTCAAGCCATACTCTCTGGCCTATGTTGATTCAAGGCCTGGTCCTTCTTCTTCGTTCCTACAGTGCCCTTGCCAAGTCTCTCCTCCTGTCCCAGTCACTTCCAGGCTTGGCTGTTGGTGCCACACTCCCGTTGACACCCTCTCCTTCCTCTCTCCATGGTTCCCCAACACACCGTTGTATTAACTCTCACTCTCACCCCAGGTCTGTCTCCCCTGTTCACAGCATATGGTATTTTGGGGTTGGCATCACCCCAGGGCCTCAGGTGTGCTGGTTCCCCACACGTTCACTTCTGGCTCTCAGGTGCTGGGGTACAAGGCATTGGTTTCATCCCCCAGCCCAGCCCCCCCTCCCCTTCCAGGCCATACAGCTCTCAGATGCGCAGGACGGTATGTGAGAACTGTGATTTCTTTAAAAGGTTACAGGTTGGTTAGATCTGAGATTTTCGCAGTGCTGACAAAGGCAAAGCCGTGACTCATAAGCCGCTCTTCTTCCCCATTGCTTTCCGCACTGCCGTCTAAATCCTAGTTTCTCCTTCAAAGGGAAGGACACGGAACATTTCCAAAAAAAGTGGTTCTTAAAAAAAAATAAAAATCTACAATGAGAAATAACTTGTTCCACACATTCTTACAGATAGCTAAATAAATTGGGCAGAAAAAAAATTAAGCTAGAGGCAACTGCCTAGCCCCAAAGGCTAACGTTTTGCAAAGTTATAAAAACCTCCAACCAGCATCCTATACTGGGAAGCACCAGGCAGCCTTCCTCACTGAATTCTTGGCACTCCCCTTTCAGCCCTTAATAGCCTAAGTCATTCAGCTCACTGAAACGAGAACTGTGCAAATATTAACATCTGAGACTAGCAGTTAAACTGAGGAGTACGGCACAGTCCACAGCAGCTGCGAGTGAATGCTGCACAAGGCGCCTTCGCCCTCACCACCGGTTTTGTTGCATGCCTACAAGCAACGTTCAAACAGCATCGTCAGGCGACAGACAGCATGCAGTCCAGCTAGTGTTTCTTCAGATGCCACCGCTTTCATCCTAGAGCTACCAGTGTTTGCCTGAAAAGCTACAGCTGCTCACAAAATAGTTCTAGAACATGAAAACCTGAAGTAAAATGGGTTAGCTTCATTCCCAATGAAGGTCACATACAGCTAACAGAGATAATTTAAGCAAATCCATTCTACTTCACATTTGCACTAAATTAGGAGCAGTCAGGTATCACTTAAAAAGAGGAAGGGTAACTTCATACAATACTATTGCTTGTGATCATCTGTCCCTGCCTGGAGGGGAAATAACCTTGTATGAAACTCTGGGAAACTTTTTCTTTCCTTTTCTCTGATTAGCAGTTATTTATCTCAGCATAAAAAACAAATGCAGCAGTGTCAAGAAATATACAGAAAGAGGAAAACCTCTCAAAACAGACAACACATTATGTCAGAGTAAATCCAATTTACAGATTTTTTCGCTGAGCTCTTAATAGCAAACAAAACAACAATTATTGATGGCTCTTGCAAATACCTCTGTGCAAACATGGTCCAGAAGAGCAAACCAAAAAAAAAGATAAGAAGTGTCACATGCTTACAGATAGATGCAAATTATAGTATGGATTAAATGCACTATGACATTTATTTTTCAATAAGAAATTATTATTTCCAAGGAATGACTAATTATTCCTGTGAGATCATATTTAGCCTAGAGATAACTGATGTACCTAATTTTCAAAAAGCACTTATTAAGTATGGCAAAAAAGAGTATGTGACCCACATGTACACTTCTAGAACATCCGTATTTATTCTTATGAAAATAAACCGAGAAACTTCAACCACCAGTGTGCAAAACACAATGAAGCATTAAAAGCACACTTCCATTATCAAAAATAATTAATAAATAGTTTTATTATATCTTCAATTTAAGTAATGAAATTGTCTTTCAAGCATCTGTAATAGCTAGTTGGTTTTTTTAAGGCCACAATAATTATCTCATCACTAGTTCCAGTTAAGATGAAAAAATACAGTTAAGTTGAAGGAAACCTCAGTGCTTAAATGTACAATAATGGAAACTACACAAAACTTCTTCCTTAAAAAAGAAAGCAGAATTTCATGCACTATTTCATTTGGCAGAGTATAACATATTTGCTGTCAGCAAAGGATTTTTTTCAATGAAGAAAAGGGAAAAGAAAGTATTTCCATTCATACAGCACTGCCCAACTGATTAGAAGTATCCGGCACTGGTAGTTGTCTCTCAACTGTAAGCAACTGTAATAGATTTAGTACCTACAGACCACTATACAGCGTTCCTAAAAACTCATCTGAAATCCAACAGACCTCCAAAACCACTGCTCGTTTAATATAAACTAACCTAACTATTTTGTCATCAAAATCAGTATTTATGGGCTAAAACACTACATCAAGTAGGAAAGCTTCAATGTAAAACAAATCATAAAACACTGATAATGGAAATGCTTGAAAAGGCACTAGGACTGCCTGTATTTATATAAGATTTGTGAATATATAAACACGTGGTTATATATGTGAAGAAAAAGGTGAGGCTCAGTGCAGTGAACTAACCATCAGAAAGACTAATCTTCCTTAGGAGAAGTGTATTCTTACAAGGACTTAAGCCAGCCCACTGAAATGTATTAAGCATCTTACCCAACAACAAAGATACAGCCAAGACCATTAATTCATTATAAGGTAAGATTCCCTTTTTATTTTTTTTAAGTAGTTTCTAGCATTTTGAAGTACAAGTTATTCCCTCAAAACCTTCAGCAGCATTTTGTTACTAATACAATTATCACAAGAGCCATACTACAAATACTCATACAAATAAGAGTATTTGCTATGATCCATGTATGATCATTCGATGAGGGATTCTTCTCTATATGGTAAAATTAATTCTGTTATTAAGTTTGTTTGGGGAAGCTGTTCTTTAAATAATCATAAGGAACATGATTTCCTACAATACTACAACTTTCAGTCATCAAAAATCCCAAAATCATGCTTCTCTTTTTAATTTTAATAAATATCTCAAAGAATTGTAATATCCTATATAACTACTGCTACACCAGCATCAACACAAAAATGACTTAATGCAGTGCTCAACATTTACAGTGTAGTTTACTCTTTTTATTTCAATCTGTTCAAATAACATGACACAAGGAGCTCAGTGTAAAACATTATGGTTCTTATGCAAATAAACAGACTCCCACACTAAGGTTACTGCTCCACAATACCCTTTGCACAGCTGTTCACAGCTTGTCCTCACATTGACAAGTAGATTAAAATGGAATAGCAACCTTATACCTGTATTCCATTGATTTTATTGACTTAGGGCATATTATTAAAAAAAAAATAAATAAAAAGAAATCAGAGTTTCTAGTACTGACAACATCACCTAAAACTTCCCACGGATGTGGCACAATATTCTTAACTTTGTGGCTGATTGTCATGTGAAAAGAAGCCCATGTATTGGAAGCCAAGTCTGACACAAGAAGCACCCGCAACACCAACCCTCTACTGCTAACCCCATCCCCAGCATCATCACAAGTTCAAGGGAATTTAGCTTCAGTTAAATATTTGTAAGGTCAAACTCCTCTTCCATTCTTTAGCCAAGCATCTAGGGCAACACTGGATGCAAAGTGAGCCAAAGTCTTTTAACTTTATGGACATCAACTCATGTCCCCCATTGACTTTCTTGGATCTACAGCAATTTCCAGCTCCTATTCTGACTGACTAAAGGTTTTAGTTTAGTAAAGGTTTTCATAAGCTCTCATTTTAGAAAAATATTTAAGCTCAATTCACTTCATGGGCTCTACAAGAAAATTTGTTTTTCTTAGTTTGTGAATGACAGTACTAAAAATAGTTACAGAGCAATTAGTAAAAGGGTGTATAGTAGCATGTTATCCACATGGTATCAACTAAAATAAATCTACTTACAGTCTGTTAGGTTTTCAAAATAATGGACTTGAGTCTCAGATTTGTCAAAATTGGAAGTTGTATAATTACATGGGATTTTACTTTTTTAAAAAATATTAAATCAAAGAATTATACAAGCAAAACTGAGTAACTGCACAGATGTAAGGGTATATTGTAGTAAAAGCTAACAGAAAGTCCTCAGAATAAATGCAAATATACCTATAGTATTCTCGGGCCACTGAACTGTCTCTTAGGACATATCTCAGCATGAAGATGACTCCTGGCACACATTCGGCAGTACTGCACCCAAAGCAAACCTTTTAAAGTTATCCCCCTCTTATTATCATGGCTTAGAACAGGAATACACTGTGGTAACTTATTTTTGTGAGCAAAACCCCCTTTTTTTGCTACAGGGTTTTATGCCCGTTTTTAAACTATGTTTTAGTTTTCACCTACGTTAACTTTCAGAAATTCAAAAATACATTATAAAATGCATATGTTTGCCAAAGACACAAGAAAGTTCTCCACAGAGCAGACAATGAAAAATAGGGAGAACCGAGAAATTTTATTGCTCGTAAACATACAAAAAATGCATGTTACGTACAGGTTCCTTAATAAAACAATGATCATTAAACTCTATTATACCATTTGTGCTTAATTTGTGAGATTCTTTGAATAAAATGTCCTTTTTTACACCGCCTTGCTATTTCAGTAGTGTGCTTAGCACTAGAAATTGTAGGTTTGAGCTGGAAACCCATGATGAGAAGGAGCAGAGAATATTTTAACAGATAACTCTGTGAGCAAATGCGGTTTTGGTGCCTCAAAGCTCGACAGCTCTGATCTAATATGCTGATTTCTCCTCTGCCCCCTGGGCTATATTTGTAACACTTAATAATCTCCTTTTTGAGATCTCATATTTGAACCCACAAATCTTTCCTTTCATGGAAATACCCCAAACACCACTGCATTATTCTGGACAGAAATGTTCAAAGTGTGCTGTTACACCAGGGTGCTGAGCCAACTTAACACCCAACTACTATTAAAGAGTTCTTGTGCTCCTGTCTCTTTCCTTGCATTCATCCTATCCATTAGGAAACCTGTCCAGCTCACTAATCTGGCATAAATATATTCACTTTTTTTTTTTTTTTTGTAGATTAGAAAACTGAATCAGCTCATCGAAAAGTTTTAGAGCCAGCAAGACAGGGAGACAACATGACAAACTGGGCAAGACTGTGGAGAAGATAGGGAAAAGGAACAGGACTTTCATTTCCAGAAGTCACGAGTTTTTTGCCCCTACTAGCTCAAATTTATTATCCCATACCAAATGTTCTCACTTATCTATTGATGCTTCTCCACTCTGCATACATAAACACTTGCTAGCCCAAAGACTAGAAATCAGGCACATACCTCTGCCTCTGCAGCCCAATGACTCTCACCATCTCCTGTTTCTCTGCTATTGAAGGTGAAGAATCTCTGAATACCCTAAACAGCAGTTTCCAAACTGTAATCCATGCTTGCCAGCCATGGTAAACTAGTCTGTCAGAACTGTATCATACCCCAGAATTATAAATGCCTAAATTTTACTGGGCTATAGCAGTAGCCAGTGAGAAAATTTAGTAATGGGGGGGGAACACCCTCAAAAACTTAGGGAAGCACCTAGTGATAATGCCTGACTGGCATGGGGCCTTGCACAAGCACTGAAGGAAGCCCCCAGTAGAGTCGGTGGCCAGAGCAAACCCCATTCTTAATCTGTGTTCTCAGTGGTACTTCTCTCATCTTCAGTCAGTGTGGCTGGACACCAAGAACACCACACACTTAATACACTTCACACTGGACAGTGGAGCCGTTACGCAAGTTTTTGTAAGTCTTTCGGCAAAGAGGAAAGAGCCAACAACAGTAACTTCACTATTTTTGTTCAAATTGAGCTGCCTGCTTTCTTTTATTTTTGTATTTCTTGCCAAGTGTCCTTTTTTTTTTTTTCCCCTTTAAGCCAACTCACCAGCAACTCGCTATGGAACCTGGATGAAGAAACAGCTTCTTTATCATGTAATTTCCCCAAATGTGAAATGGTTTCAATACTTACCTCCAGTGGCAGTTACAACACAGAAACAAAGAATTATATATTAATCCCATCACTTTCTGAGTCAAAAAGAATATACAGCATTTCAATACAAGTTTAATATGAGACAATTCTACTCAATTTACTAAAAAAATCTGGTAGCACATGCTATGCATATGTATTTATACAGATATACACACATGTATATATAAAACATATATAATATATATAATTTCTGATGCTGGCTAAAAAAACCTGCTCCAAAAACTGCACTCAGTTCTTCTAAAGATCAAAATAGCTCAATTTTTATTACTAAATTTGATGACTCATTTTCTTTTCTTTCTGCAGACACCCCCAAAAATGAGGAAACTGCTCTTGTTCCTGATGA
>NW_010121008.1:54941-73908 GCF_000699245.1 Pterocles gutturalis
GATTAAGTTGTATCTCTTGCAAGGGAGAAAATATTTTAATTGTTTCAAGCGTTCCTGAAGTGCAAGTGAAAGCAAATGGAAAAGCTGCCATATTTACTGCTCAGTGCAACGGCAGCCCACAGTAGATAGTAGAGGCGATGCTCTCATGACAGGCAGGATGCAAAGACACTGTGACTACATATAAATTAATGGAGGTAAAGAGAGCTTCACACTTTGCTAAGACTTTGCGTCATGCTCATGGTACCTCTTCAGGCGCCATGAACGCCCCTGTGCCATCCTCCTCTTTTTCATAGTCCATTGACCCACCTCACCCACTGCTTAAGTCACACCAGCACTGCTCCTCCCTTCAGCCACTTTTTGGGAAGCTAAGGGCCTTTTAAATGTTTGCTGCCCAACTGGTTTCTAACCAGGCAGGCCAGTTTTACTGCTCTCTTAATGACTGCAAATGAGACGAGTGAATTTTCCAGTTTTCCAATTTTCCAGTAGCTGCTCCACCAGGGGACGTGTGGAATGGAAACACTGGTGCACACGCTTGGCCACAGCCCTGCAGACTCCCGGCTCTTGCACCACATCTGGGCTGTGCCCTTGGCATGGCTGGTACCACTGAACATGCACAAGGCATCTGAGCATGCAAACCAATCATCTGCAGATGCTTTTTTTTTTTTTTTTTTTTTAAATAACTGGCCAGCTGGCATGCCCAACCCTCTATTTTTCTCCTCTCGCATGTCAGCAGGACAGTCAGCCTCCCATTCCTATCGATAGCCTGGAAAAAGGCTTTGTGAATTATCCTTTGGTGACACCAGGGCTTCCAACCTCCCATTCCTTCTACCTCCTCTTTCACCCCACTTCCCATGCACCCCAAATCCTCATTCCTATGTACCTTCCTTCTGTTCAGGAGATAGGTCTTTCAGAGTGCCAACTTTTTGAGCTGCACTAGGAGGATGGGCAGAGAGGGAGGTGGGGATATTATGCTGGAAGGTGTTAACGGCCACCATCAAATGGTTCTTTGATCTCCAGACAATTACAGAGCTGGGTCTGCTAACCAGATGCAAGGGGCTCCCTCTTTCCCGTTTCTTCCTTCTGCATCCCAGACGGACAAAATGCCATCAACTTGAGTAAAAAGCCCTATAAACCAATTATAGGTTTATTTTTAATTCAAAAAGAAGAAAAGGGCTATTTTGCTTTCATAGGAGGAGATGTCAGAAAGAGTTTGCAAACCAACAGTTTAACTCTGAAAGAGACTCTTGTAATAACTCCTGTCTGCTCAAGAGCTGTCTGAAAATACGTAATTTGATTGCTGAAGTTTAACAACACTTGAAGTTCTCAAAAGTTCCTATCACAACCATACATCAAAAAGAGAAAATTTTTAAAGCTTCAAATAGTAGAGGAAAAGAGATTGTTTTAGTCCTTTCTACTAATTAGTACTGCTTTTATTAAACAGGGCAAGAAAATTACAATTTTTTTCCTAAACTGGCAGTGAACAGCCAATTCAGTAAGCTGCATTTTTGTCTTCTGTGACAGGGCAGTGGAAAAATCTCTTTCATTTATTAGGTCTACAGAGACCAAAACTGGCTGGGTGTCAAGCCTGCTTTGTAAAAGCCCAAACCCATTCAGCCATGTGTAGATTCCATAATTCTTTACAACCTGTTATCAGTATCGACTTCAGAAAAGACAAACCTTCGGTGCCTTCCGAGTGTTACTGCAACTGTTTATAGAAGGGAGCAGAAACCTGAACTGACAGTTCAACACAGAAAGAAAAAAAAGACCTAATGGCAGTGCCAAATTAAATTCTTATTAGAATCTAAGATATCTTTTTTTTTTTTTTTTTTTTTTTTTGCTAGATGAGTTTTGCATAAAGATATAAAATGAGATCTCCTGCAATGGTGGATAAGCATGGTGGATAACTATTTAAATTTTAATAACTCTGATTGTTCCAAGCCCTATGCTACTCAAAGTGACAGTTTCATCACCTCACTCGTGATTGCAGGGTAGCCAGAACTTGTCATGGGGAGAGACAGGGCAAGGCCTTAAGCTGAAAGGGTGCTGATGGCAACCTGAGATAGAAAAATGAACTTTTCTTTAGAAGGACAGGTCTTTCAGCAAGGAAGAAAACTACCAGGGTGGAGTGATGACTTGCTTTTTAACTACCACAAGGATAAATTCCTAGATGGCTCTGATGAACTGATTAAAACGTGCTGCATTGTTAGAAAGGTACTTCTCAGATCAAATCAAGTGCACTCTATATTACAACCAAGGAAAAATACTGAAGTTCAACTTACATTAAACATACCCAACATCACATTCTTACACTTTCTATAGCAGAAGTTTATGAATAACAGCACCCACCACACTTTCTAATCTCAGACCTTAAAACTGAAAGAATTAAATCATTTTATTTAACCAAAATACTCTTGCTATGCTAAGACTGCTCTGTATCTGGCTATACTGATAACCTTTGCTTGAATTGTCCCTTTTTTTTAGCAATGGATTCTATTGCATTCTTTAAGATAAAAAGAACTACAAACTAACTCACAAATGTTTCCCACATTATTAAGTACTGTAAATAATTATTTTACCATTAAAACAAATATGAAGCATTTGATACACTTCACATAAGCTAAAAGTCTAGTGTCCTCATTCAGTATTAAGTTTGCAATGCTGCAAACTTACATTTGACACAAACGTGAGCACATTAGCAGTCTTAATAACATCCGTCCATGGAAGTTACATATATTCATAAATACAGATAAACATGCAAACATGCATGTGATTTTCTTCAAAGTTTAATAAAATCTGCAGGGTCATTAGGTCTTCTGAAAGTACCTGTGATTTTTATCACCTCCACATAAACAGTTCTCTTTAATACCCCTCTCCTCACTATGAAGTCTGCAGATCACAGGAGTGCAGAGGCTCTGAACTTAGTTTTATTTGCACAAGAGCACAGGGGTTATTACACAGCACCATTTCTCATATGGAGAAGGAGCGAATCTGTACTCCTCACACACAGATTCACCACAATTCAGACTTCAGCCATAATCTGCTGATCGCTTGAGGGTAAGGAGTAAAAATTTTAGAAGTAAACAAACCCAGCATTCGTGAATACAACATAGACGCAATTTAGCAGTTTTAGGAGTACAACGTACAAACGTGGCTCATCTAGTTTTCAGAAATCTGCTGCAAAATGTTCAGTCTCTTAATCTTTGTCCCTCGCTTGAAGCAAAACAGCTTTGTGTTGCCTCTAAAAATAGGGAGGGAGTAGTGGAGGATGGGAAGGGGTGAGAATAAGAGAATAAGTGGGAGTGAGAACTGATACACCATACTGGCATTAATTTATAAAAAGACCAGTGAATTGTATTCTTAGACTACAGTTTTCCTAACAAAGTCAGACACATTCTCAATTATCAAATAAAAAAGGTCATCCTGTACTTTTTATTTTGTACATGCACATGCCAAGGAAAAAACGAAAAGTTTTGTTTCATCTGTTACCAAAACCATCATTCTGTAGTCAACACTTTTAATGAAATACAGGCCAAAGGATTAGTCGGAGCAGATTCATGGAAAAACAAAGGAAATCTGTATGCAAAGACAAGCCTATCACAGTAACTACACCCAAGAATTACTCCTGCTCAAGTACCTACAAATACTGTCCAACAAGGCTCGCTGCAATGACTTCCACTCACACCAGCTCCACAGCAATTACCAGCAAATTTAGTAACCACAGCCCTGGAGAAAACAAAATACACTAATATCATCATTAGAGCACTAGCTTAAGTGTTCTAAATAACAAACGTGTCAGAAATATAGTCCATATGTCTTAAAAGTCTTAAGAAGATTCCGTACTTTTTTTTAGGGAAGGAGCAGAACAGAGGAGGCTATAGGGGAGGCTGTTGGGCTGTAGCAAAGGCTGCTGCAGACCTACTGACCAGCTGGGAAGACAAGTTATTTGAAAGCTACAGTGTTACAAGGAAGCAAAGAAAGTCGACCCATCACGCCTGTTGCAGGAAAACAGCTGTTGCCATGAGCCAGGGGCTGGCTGAGGGATGGGTATGAGCATGGAGCGGCACCAACGCAGCATTGTGGGCCTGGCCCCAGAGAAGTGGGAGCGGCAGCCTAAGCCTTTCCATGGTTTAACATCAGGCCAGTGTCAGATGGGGCTTTGCGCAAGTAAATATGGCTAGAGTTTTTCTCAGAGCATTTTTTTAAATACTTGACCATATGAGCTTCCTTGGAATAGGAAAAAAGGGGAGGCAAAACTAAGCAGTCATTACATATATGTTTAAATATAACATTAAAAAAACCACAAGATATTTAAACTGACTAGAAGTGTTCACTTTCATTTTAATTTTAAAGCTGGCAATGGACCTGGACCAAAGAAAGGTTATATTCTGACCGAGACACAGCAGCGTGGAGCTTCTAAAACCAGTCTTTAAAACAGTTCAGAAGAAGGGAAAAAAGACTTGCTCGAAACCTCTCACTTAGAAAAGTAGCAATTTGGGTTTACGTCCTTATTCAGGGATGTGCTGAAGTCACTCAGAGCTAGAAGAGAAAGCTCAAGTACAAAGGCAATAGTAGTAAGTTCACAACGGGAGTATGTGGCTGTACAAAGTTCAGTTAACAGCAGAAACATCAACAAATAAGGTTGGGAGGTTTGACCCTGAGTTTTCTCAATACTATTTTCCCTGCAAGAGGCATCTGCACTAATGCCAAAAAGGCATTTGTAAGTCTTTATCTACTTCTGTTTCAAAATATAGACATAAACACTTCTAGGCCTATGTAATTCATCTCAAAAGATGCAGTGGGATGCTTGGAGAAGACATGGTCACGAGCATCGAGCATTATCAAGATAAAAGGTGGCGACCCAGAAAAAAAATAATCCCATGGGACATTTTGGGAATACTGATCCTGTTTGGCTGCTGGGAATCTAACCACTGTATTTTTCCAGCAGTACCTGTTAATATATTTAGAATCAAATTCCTTAACGCTACCTGAAATGACAAAGCAAGCAACTGCTTGAAAACATGTTTTCAGTATATAAGAACCATATTTTTGTTTATAGAGAAAAGTATCTGTATATCAATTAATGTCAAATCAACTGCCCCCTTCTGTTTACTTGGGATTTGTTTGGCTGTCACTATCAATAATGCATTCAAAAATTTGCATAGCTCTGCCATAGTGCTGGTTAATTATCAATTTGCTGAAGTTCTTCTGAGCAAAATTACTTTATTTGTCAAACAAAATGGTCTTTTTAATAGAGTGTTTTGACCATTGAACAGCAAAATTTAAATATTAAAATTACATTATCTGATTGCAATATACGCAGCGTTAGCCATTGCAAGAATGGCACTTCTTCCAGTGTGCACATTACCTGCCATGGTTACTGTAATTGCTTGCTCCCTCATCTTCTCTTAGTTTTCTAACTTTGTACTTTTATATCATTAGAAGAAATGGATTTTTTGGTTTCAAGAAAAATAACACTTGCTCTGCGTCTCAGAGTGGAAAACACAGAGATACTAAGCCTTCTTTGAGTAATAAGCCCCTAAAAAAAACCCCAACCAAATCAACTCCTCCTTCCTCAAGCCCACCAGCAGAAGAAAAACACCAGAAAGACCCAACCCCAAGCAATACTGGTTAATACTTAGACGTTTATTCATTTTAATGTTTGGATATTTGATACATTTTATTTCACTATATGTACATCTGGATGTTGGAACTGCAGAGCTTCCCTTCACAGGGCAGAGCAAAAAAATATTTTGCACTATCCGTCCCAGACTGGTTTCCTTTCTGCTACATACATAACATATATTTGAGATGATCTGATAACTCACTTTGGTTGTGCACAAGTACTGCAGTTAATTAAGTCTTTGGCTGTTTATTAGAGGGGGAAGGAAGAGGTACATTGACTTAACCAAACTCTGTGATGCTGTATGAATCTTTCCTACAGTGGCTGTTTTAAAATGTTCATTTCAGTTCCAAAGCAGCAATCTTCTTTCCGAGTTTATAGGATTTCTCTCAAAGTACACAACCTAAAAAAAAAAAAAAAAAAACCACAAAAAAATCCTGAAAAATAGCATGAGTATTCACACCACATGTACCACATGTGCACTACTCATCCACAGAGACAGAATGAACCCCTCTATTACATACACTTTTGAGTATCATCAAGTTCTGTACTTGTATTTGCAATACCCCTACAGGACCTAGTTGTGTCCCTAAACCCTTCTTCTCAAGCAGTGCATTTCAGGTTCCCTCACCCCAAAAAGCTGACAAAAGGCTGAAGGCAATGACCTGAGACTGACAGAGGAATGAAATGAAACATTTAATATTTACAAGAGAAAATTTGGAGTTCCAACCATAAATTATCTTTCTTCAGAGTTGTTTTATCCCTTGGTATTTATAACCAGTTTCCAGATAACAGGTAATTTGGCGTGAGTGCAACTGAGTATCTGCAGGAGACTAAAACCATTAAAACCATCTGCAGACAGCAAGTGGTAGTAAGTGATCCCAGGTCTGCTGCTTTCTGCTATTACCTTTGTATCTTGACGAGACACTACTTTCTTTCTATCCATATAAACATTTTCAGCATTCAACACAGGTAAGTTGTAAAACCACGAGAGGAAAAAGCACAAAACAACCTTCACACCATCAAAAGCAGGTTTCACATGACACTAAGGGTTATCATCTCATTCACTTTGTTTCCACATTAATATACCCAAAAAAGGGTCAAAGAGCACAGGAACAGAAAATCAAGCTCCTGAGTTAGGACCTAACTTCACTTGCCTGAGCAAATCAGCCTCCTCACATGGATGAATTATAACTCATTTAACCACACACTTGCCCTGTTCCAGCTGTGCTGCCCTCTGTACTTCACTACAGTATTCACTACATTCAACATTTATTCTTACTTTCATTGCCCACTGCATGACTGCATGCACCATTTATCGCACTATACCAAACTGTTTGGTGGCAAGGACTATTTTCCTGAGAGAACTTTGTATTAAGTTCATCAGTAAGTTGACCTGCTTCACTTCCAGCATCATTTGCATTTAGGATCAGCATTATGTCTGCTTCCAGCATAAGCAGCAGGCAGTATATAAAGGTAGGTGGTTATTATGGAAACTTAGGCCCTTACTTTCCAGAGCACTTAGGAAATATATTTATTTAAACATTTAAAGCACGTCATCTCCTGACTCAAAGTACAGCTTCTCCTTGAGAAGACTGAGCACTCAGCATTTTTGCACATTAGCCCAAAGCTGAGCACATGCAACCACGATGCATATTTAGCGCCGACCTCCTAAAAAGCTGAATGACATGCGAGCATCACACAGGAAGTGAGGGGCAGAGCCCCAGGCACAATTTAGTTCTTTATACCTGCTTCGGTCAGGAGACTATTGCCCTGTTCCATTCTCACCATCCATTTGCTCCTCCTACCAGTAAGACAGCAACCAAACAGCACCCCTGTGAAGAATGGGTCCGTCGTATGCGCTAAATAAAACAGGGGTCCAGTAATAAAACCATATGCAGAGGCATGATGAACACGCAGCCAGGGAACTGAGCTACGCTTGCACAAATAACCTGAATTTTGGCATTTCTAACTTCTGCGCCACAGCTTTTGCACCCTCAGTATTCTTTCAGTATTTTTAGTATGTCATTTATTGTGTTTCAGAAAAAGCAACAGCAACAATAACAAATCATCACTTGGCATCGTGACTGCAAGCATGATGAAGACACAGGGAGCAAATACCTCACAGTCCCAGAATAGATGTCCAGTGCCTTGAGCTCACAGGGAAAGCAAAAGCAAGCAAGACAGCCACCTTCTAACAGGGGTTCCTTTCACAGATATTATGAAGAGTAAAAAGATAGTAAGTCTCTAATCTTTGCTTTCATTCTTAAATAAAACTATTTTCTGAAACTACATGCTCCCCACCTCCTCTTCAGCACAGCATGCAGTACTTACTGCAAGGTCTGCTGGGTGGAACACCTCTCCAGCTGCTCAACGTGGTTCTCCCTCCCTCCTCAGCCCCAGATTCACCCACTGGCCTCCTGGCCAAGCACTACATCCCTGTCTGGAAGAAGAAATGCAACGAACAGAAGGCAGAGCTAGTCCATGCAGATAATGCATTTATTTTTCACACGAAGCTGAGCGAAGCTCAAGTATACTTGTTAAGGACAACATCTTCCGATGTTTCATCTACTAACATCAAAGTATCTTAGAGCTTACAACCTTGCCCAAGTTTGCTAATTTTTTAATTGGGACAGAAAAAAATGCATTACAAAATCTTTTCATTAAAAAAAAAAAAATCTAAATCTTCACTCCAAAGCATATGGTCTACAGAATTGTTAAAAAAAGAGATACAATACAGTTTTAACCAGTCTAATTCACAAAAACAACTAGAAATTTTCCACTGAAAAGTACAGAACAAATATTTATTAATTCAACTTTAGATAGACACCTACCACAAAAACTTGGTAAAGATGGAAACGACTGAAAATCAGATTTCATATTCATACAGAGATCTGTCAGCATAAATTATAAATATTATACTAACAGTTTGGCTTTAAATATTACCTTCTCCAACTCTTTGCCCCTTTTATGTGGGCTGTTGGCTTTACAGTCCACAATTTTTTATGCATTGAGTTTTATTTTTATATATATGTTTCTACATGTTTACAGATTTTGTATATAAATACATTTCTCTGTTTTATACACATATAAAATCCTAGAGCCAAAGTTTTATTGCAATATTAGTAAGTCAGACTTTGGGGAAGGGAGGATAGGTTATAAATAATTGTCTTCTCTAAGTAAATTATGTGAAAGAATAATAAAGCATCCATTTTGGAAAAAATGGGCATTTGACTAAGTGTCAAATACACTAAAAATATCCTGCAAAGGCAGTTCTAGGTCTTTGGCATTATATTTATTGCTGTACTGTTCGTTTATGGACTATTAGCACAAGTTTGAATACAAATGTAATGTGTCAATTACACAGCCCAACTTCACCATGTCTGTGAACTAAAAATAACAAACTAATTCAAGTCTCAAATGAAGAGCCAGATGTTTATCCTGCTGGGGAACTGGGGATTTCATATGATGACACTTTCAACCTTCCCTTTTGGGTTCCCTTAGAAGGATACTCACACTATTAATGTGTGTAGTAAGGAAACACTTGATCCCATTACAGAGCTCAGTTTAGTAAACCAGATGATCTACTGTGATCCGACAATCTTAGTACAGGCAATAAAACTAAATTAATTTTTAATTCATCTTTGAAGAAGTACTTTTCTTCACAGAAAGACAGTTGATCTTGATTAAAAAAGCTGTGAAATCCACTCCTGTATATGGCAATGTAATGCTCTGCTGTTGTTAACCTTCCTATAAAAACATACACCTTTAATTTTGAATTAAATTTTCTAGCCTTCCTGCCCCTGGATCTGCTTATAGATTTGTTTGCTTAACTTATGGGCCCACTATTGCAGAACTGTTCGTTGCGTAGGAACACAGAGGCAGGTGAAGGCCATCTCTTCCAGCCTTGTCCTTTTGAAGGGAAGCACACGCAGGATCTCGGCTCTTTCAGCTCTTTTTCAATTCTTTAATCAAAAGATCTGACTTGGAGAAGTTCCAATTTATGAACCCAATTTATGCGCGCCAGCAAACTAAATAATTACTGTAGCTTTATATAGAAATTACACAACATCCTGACTACCATAATACATCTTTCCTCTGCTATATGCTTTCTGTTTATACAACCACATTTTTATTAGTCCTTTTCACCTAATTATTTGGGAACTCATGGATTCAGCTGATTATTCCCCATCACCCTTCCAACAGCCACTATTGTTATTTTGTTTCTGGATGTAGGACTCCACATTTGACTATTCAAATACACATTTTGTTAGCTTGCTACCACTTGTCAAGTGATCCATATGGCTCTCTAGTAGTTGCTTGTTCTCCTCACTGTTCATAATTTCACTTTCATATAATTTGCAGACTTTTTTCATAACAAAGTTTATTTTGTATCACAAATATCAAAGGACATATGACCAATAAGTTACTTTGTTTTCTGCTAAACTAGTTGCTCAATGATTCTCCATTTAGAACATATTAATTCAATAGTGTTAATATAGCAGGTATGGATCACTTTGGTTTTGCCTTGTTCTAATTTCTTAAAATTCTGTGCAACACCAACTTAAACTGTATGGTCCACAGGGCCATCTAATAATATATCCAAAATGAATAGCAGCCGTGGATCTAATTATACCTTAAATCCCTGCAGTATCCAAATCCTCATCACTTGCTCTCTCTTTATACATATTTCACTGTGCAGAGTAACTGGAAGAAACATGGGCAAAATGTGATAGCATATGTGGTGGTTTTGGTTTGGTTTTTTTACTGGCGTTAGGGATCTCTTTTAAGGAGAAGAAAGTCCTGATACATACCCTTTGTTCCCAGGACCATTTCTGTTTTGTTTTTCAATGTCTCTGAATTAAAAGAACAAAACAAAAAGTATTTTCAAAAATGCATAAGGGAACATTATATTGTCCTTGCACAGCTACTGCTGGGGAGAGGAAGGAGCTGGACAGCAATCTCTGCACTTAGTCAACTAAAGTTTATCAGAGCTCTGTTTCTGGAACATATTGTATCTTAGAATATTACATGAAAACTACTAATTGTTCCTCCAGATAAAGAAAAAACAGAGATGATCTTGTCAAATAAACTATATTGGCAAGCATTAATTATTTTGCTCTGTTTTAATTCCTGGTTAATCAAGTCCTTGGTCAGCCTTTTAGAGATTTTATCTAGGTTGGAGTCAGGCTGTTAAGTCTAGAACAAGCAGCTCAACTTGACCAAGACAGTATTAAACTTCTTCCAAGTATATCTAAATTTTCCACATGTAACAAGGGAGGGAGCATGTGCAATAAAAAAGAAAAAACAACATTATCAGTACAGATAGTTCTGCAGATAATCCCATGAAGTTATGGACAGAAATTGGCAAACTAACCCAGTATGCCTAACTGCTCTGCAGCCCCCTGAGCCAGTACAGGAAAGACAAGTATTTCATCATCAGCTCATGACACCACAACATCGTGGGGCTTTGTCTTGGTTTTTGTTTGGTTTTTTGTTTTTTTCATGGGGCTTTGTCTTGGTTTTTGTTTGTTTTTTTGTTTGTTTTTTTTTTTAAACAACCAAAATAAACCAGAGATACATTCCTCATTTTCTGTATTGTTAATTACTAAGTTACAGTTTTCTCCTTGGGTTGATCTGCTTTTTCTTTTGTTACTTTCTACCATCACAAGCTTCTGATTTAGATTCAACTTTGCCACCCCCACCCCCCTCCCAACGTCTCTCTCTCTGTTTTGCTACACACCATTCCCAAACTGCCTTTATTGTCTTCATAATATTTAAGGTTTTTAAACCACCATTTTTAATCTGCACAGTGTTTGTTTGTTGTTGTGGGGTTTTTTTAGCAATTCTTTTTTAGATCACGTGGCTTGTCATTTGTGTATTTCACACTTTCTACAGTGTGACATCACTAATATACACAAATTTAAGTGCACCTAGCTTTAGATATGTACCCCCTGCCCCCCCAGCTGGTTCAGACTTGATCATGTCTTGAAACTTGGAGCACTTTTTTTTAGTTGTATATTTAATCCTTTTTTTTAAACAATGGGATGTAATGCCCTTTTTTCAGAGTAGGGTGCAAAACGTCCTCTGTAAGGAAGTTGCCAGCTTTGTATTTAGAACAACCAGGGTTATGATAGAACCAGGGGGAGACCTGCTATATATTCCTTATCTTGAGATCTCCCACAATATCCTCCTCTGTTCTCGTCTCCCTCATCTCTAGGATGGTCAACCATTCTCATCTGTAGCGTGACTTCAGCAGATCTTCATCTTACGCTCTGTCATAAACATTTAAAATCATTTCCCTCAGCGTTGTCTGAAAAATCACAGATAATTAATGACACCATTTCTGACAAAGTCAGATGTCCTCAATATGCTTAGGCCTGTTTCAGCTTTCCAATCATAAATCTGCATGTGAGGTGGATTTTTATTGCGTGGCAGTGGCGTTTTGGGGTTTTTGTTGTTTTGTTTGCTTTTCAAGCAAGGGGAAAGATTTCCTTATGGAAGCAAATGTTGCTCAGAGTAGATTTTTTGGGTCAAACATCATTATATTTTCGCTCACATATTTCACACAAAAAATATTCTCCAAATTTTGCAGTACTGCTCTTCCTTAGCACAGTACCTTTCCATTTTCTTACATCAAGAGGTGATCCTTAAAAGTCTCCTTTTGCCAAGGTATTGAAAAGAATGAGACAAAATCTCTAATGGTCATGCTTTTTCTAACTACTGCAGCTTCCCACCTAAAAGAATATCAGTCAATAAACTAAAAAATAAAATTTAAACAAAACAACAGAAAAAGAAAATTTCATCAAGTGCTTTCTGACATTTGGAATTTTTTTGTGTTATATAAATTGTTCACTTTTCTGACAAAGAAAAAACCTCTAATCTATGTTTGCATACATATTTTTTCCTCTTTGCTATATGTTTATAACCTGGATCAGATGTCCATATAATGGAAACAGCACTCTGAAAAGTCCACAACAATATCCCAAGAGACGCCTTAACTTGGCTCATTTACCATCTAGCTGCCTTTTGATGAGGAAAGCTCACTTCGTTCACCACCATCTTCATTTTATTGGAATGGAAACAGGAAGATTCCAGCCACAACACAAAGAAAAAAAAAATCTTCTTCAAACGAGAAGCAGAAAGGGGCAAAACTGGGGACTACTTCAGATTTTTGCAGCACAAGTTAATCACAGCTGTATTCAAACGAGCACAGCTACAGAACTGCCATACCGCATACCAGCACACAAGGCACGAGAACTCCATCGCTTTGTTCAAATTAAAGGCCAGCATTGCTAAAGCCCTCCAAAATAATCTTACTCTTGTTTCTGAGATACATTAAATCTCTAAATATTGTCAATATTCTCTGTGGAATGTGGTCATAATTCCATGAAAACGTGTCTGGTTTGGTTTGCCGATGGCATCAGTTAGGAACAAAGGCGCTTCGGCTTGGAATGGCTGGCACCCTGCATCTCTGCTCACCAACTGCAGTGTATCTTACCCACCCCAGGCTGCTTCCATCATTATTCCTCATGTGTATAAAGAACTGCCATGCATAAAAAGGGCATCATTAAATTAGTATCATAAATTGTCTCTGATTCACATAACTTTAAAAAATACCCCACAAATCAAAAAACCAACTTTATTTTCCATATTAATAAGATGAATAAAACAGTAAAGCAGGACAATGAAATAACCTCAGTCCACAGAGATGTAAACAACAGGAACCATACCAATCCTTTTCACTAATTAAGCAGAGCTTCATTTTTCCTTGTTTCTCCTCTATGATCTCAAAGTAGAAAAAGACTAATTTAAAAAATTATTATAGCAGGTCTTAGGCATTTTATACACTTTTAATAAAATTTTTACAAAATTGTAACAATAAACTTCAGTTTATCACTTTTGCATTTCTGACTGACATAAGAAAGGCTTTAGATTAAAATCTTTCCAGGGCAGTGACAATTTTAGAAACAGGTTAACAGATAGTTCTGAGATTTGCCAAAGGGACTTCATCCCATCACACAATAAATGAGTTTCTGAATTAACATAAAAGACAACACATTTGCAAGCAAATAAAATTCCACTTCTTCCCCATTATCTAAACAAATAAATATGAAGCAGTATTCTTATGGGAAAGAGAAAACAAACTCCTCATTTAAAAAATGGCCTTTGCTAAGCACTTCTATATACATTGGAAAAGTGACCAGCCTACTGATGCCACTGTGCAATGGTTATGTACATACACATTTTCATGTACAGTGAAGAGTGATAAGACATAATCAATGATCTAATCGGTGTCAAGACTTAAAGAAAAGTCTTATATTTGTTGCAAAGAGACAGAATCAAGACACCAATTCACTCCACAAACAACAGCAATATAAAAGATTATTAGCCTAGCTTCATATACCATCTTTAACAGTGACGATAGACGGATGCTTCCCAGAAAGCTCAAGCATCTTTCCCCTACGATTGCACCTAAATATTTTTCCACCATTGCAACAGCAAGAAAGCCTCTCTGATCTGACACCTTGACACACGTAACCTGAAAACTCTTATTAGCAAAAAAGGGGCAATTATACGGAGGATTACAACCAAGAGATGTTTCAATCATCCTACAGAACGGCTTTTAAAGGCTCTACAAAAGCCTTGTTATTAACAAATAGATGAATTTCAAAGCCTGTTCTAAATTAACTTTTATTCTGTATCAACTTTAGTCCATCATCTCAAAGTTTTGACTTTACTAAAGACAATGCAATGTATTTCAAATGCATATTTGAAATCTAAAAGTAAAATTAATGTAGCAGTTAATTCAGCATGCACACAAATTGCTGACTTCCAATAGCTACCTTGTTTAATACAGATTGCTTAAGGTAAAGCTATTTGTAAAATAAATAATGCTCTTGCTAAACAAAGTCATTCAACAAGCGCTGTGACTAACAAAGCTTACTTTCCTACATGTTTGTGCCATGTGGTTGATTGACTGTGGTAAAATTAAAGCACTTTCCATGCCCGAGACATGTATAAAATCATCCAAACCTAGGCCAATTCCTTTGGGTCTAACACCTTTCCTTCCTCAGTTCAGGTACTAAGAAAGTCTGTCTCCTTTACTCAACTTTCTGTTCTTATAAGTGTCTTTGAGACCTTTAGTCCTTCTCCCTTTGAGATATTTGCCAATATTTACTGAGGACGGCTAATAATTCAAAACTAACAAGCAACAAAACCCTAAGACAGGCAGACAGCCTAACCATAATCATTGCTTCTAATGCAAAACAAGTTTAAACACTGAACTTCTGAGTTTCAAACGGTCATAACGGTCCTTTCTAAGAGGAGGGTATCTTGGTATACAGGGGAACCATAGCACCTTTCATCCCATTTGTGTTGTATTACTCACAAGTCTCAAAGGCCAATGAGAACAGAAACTGCACTGAATCATAGAAATTCTGAAATTCTGGAAGCACACCGCTAAGGCAATCCCTTGCCTGGAAGTTCAGAGTGATGTTGGATCCATTACCTGTTTTGACCTAATTAACTCCTTACTAAAACTTTAGCAAAAACAAAGCAATTGCTCTTCAAAAAGTACTAAACTTCACAGTTAATGCTTAAGCTTCCCCCTAGGCTTTAACTCCATTAACTAGAGGTGTTAATTAGATGGAGCTAGGTAAATCAATCAGGATCACACCTTTAAAGCCTAGACTAGACAAGGCCTAACTAATATATATTGAGTGGACAGATTTATTAGCCTGCTTATTAGCATAACTGCCGAGCAAATATCCCATTAGGCTTGTAAGCATCAAAGCCTATAAGGTGCAATAATATAAACAGATTAAAGGTTTATTGTAACATAGAAAAGTGGTGACACTTATGTTGGGCTAAGTGAATACATGTCAGTTAAACTCAACATACACTTTTCCTTTAACTGGCTACATACCGTCTTCCAGCGTTACTTAAATGATAAAGTTCTAGCTCTAATATCTCTAGATGAAACCTTCAGCAAGATATTATCTGTAACTGGCTTTGGTTCTGAACTCACAATGGCAATTTTGTAGTGGACGCAAGGTCCTTGCGGCCAGCACAAACACAGTCCTGGTGTATGGTATTAAACTCATACTACCTTGCATTCATTTTAAGATAGTCTAGAGTTTTACTGAGGGATAATCTGTGCTGTTCAGTTACCACAAATAATGGCAAAGGGGAATACATTTAACAAGGTAAGAGTATGCCCAGAAAACTGAGGTTTAACTGACAAACAATAACTTGCTCACACTGCACCAATGCAAGTTCCCTTACTTCAGGTTAAACAAGACTTTAACTCTAACTGAGAGAAAAGGGCAGCTTATCACTCTCTGGACATGTTAGCAACATGAGTGAGTAGTTCTGGAGAGAGGCAGAGTAGGTGCTATTCAGGCATAACCTATATTTTCTTTTTACTATAGCTTCAGGTGGAAAGATCCCAGAACAGAAGGATGTAAGAGCATCCACAGTGCACAGGCTACTTCAGAGGTTAATACAAGAGGGATTTATTAATTTCATATTTCAATTTTTAAAAAAGCAATTCCAGATTACTTTTTGCACCAGCAGTTCTCCATCTTTTTGAAGTTGAGCAGTTTTATTTGAGGTTATCATGCAACTAGGAAATCTTGCTGTATGGAACTTTGAGTAGATTAAAATGCTATGATTTTTCTAGAGATATCTTGCTGGAAACAGTCCATACCGCTCTGAAGATGTTAAGCATGTGACAAGTCTCCTATAAAAGCCTCATCTTCCATCCATCTCCCTTACAAGGACAAAGTTTTACAAGTTTTAATAAATCCAAAGCACTAATTATAAATTAAAAAGTCATACTAAAATCCTAATTAAAATATTGAACAATTATTTAATTATTTCCCCATAACTTCTGTAAAATAATGCAATTATTTAAAATAAAAAAAGCAAGATCCCGACTTCAGTCTCTCTCAACCAGCATTACTGCCTTTCAGAGTTTGAACCCAGGACTAAATGCAATAAATGGAGACCTGTGTCCAGGCCTGGGGTCCCCAGCACAAGAAAGACGTGGAGCTCTTGGAGCGGGTGCAGAGGAGGGCCACAAAGATGATCAGAGGGCTGGAGCACCTCTCCTATGAAGAAAGGTTGAGGGAACTGGGCTTGTTTAGCTTGGAGAAGAGAAGGTTCCCGGGAGACCTCATTGGGGCCTTCCAGTACTTGAAGGGAGCGTATAAACAGGAGGGGGAGTGACTATTTAACAGGGGTTGATAGTGACAGAATGAGGGGGAATGGTTTTAAACTAAGAGAGGGGAGATTTAGGTTGGATATTAGGCAGAAATTTTTCACTGTGAGGGTGGTGAGGCACTGGAACAGGTTGCCCAGAGCAGCTATGGATGCCCCATCCCTGGAGGTGTTCAAGGCCAGGCTGGATGAGGCTTTGAGCAAGCTGGGCTAGTGGAGGGTGTCCCTGCCCACGGCAAGGGGGGTTGAAACTAGATGATCTTCAAGGTCCTTTTCAACCCAGGCCATTCTATGATTCAATAACCACAATACACAGAGATCAACACATGCATACTTCAGTAATTTCCTATTTTTTCTCATCATCCAACAAGTATTCCAAATACACCACAGATTTTATAGAATGAAAATTTTCAATGGACTATAGTAAAATTATGTCCCAATAGTTCTAAACTACATTTTTTAAAAAAAATCAGTATATATAATAATTTTCCTTCAAATTTGTTCAGCATTGCACACATTAAACAGAAAAGACATAGCAGCATTCTAGCAAAAAAAAAAAAAAAAAAGTATTTCAACAGACTGGCCTCCTCTTAGGTGAGTTAAGGCAAGATAACCATTGTATTCATGCAGCTCCTTACGAATGTTGTAACCAACAACAGAATTCCAGTCTTATCAGAGACTTGAATGCTCTCCTGAAGAGAATGTACTCGGTTTTTATTACTACTGAATCTCTCCTGCCTTGGCAAGTCATGAAACTTTGGCTCCAATCTCATGAATGACTAGATTTGATAATATTTGAAAATAGCCAGATTTTCTAACATTGGCTGTAACTTCATGATTCTTATTAATGAAGCAATAAATAAAACAAAATTAAAAGTAATGCAAAAAAATGGAAAGCAAAACTTTTAAAAGGCACTGTATTTACCAGTTTTTTATTTCTTTGCGGGTTTAATATAATTCTGGAAAACTTAAAGAGGTGCTAGATATGCATTTCTCTCTATTAGCAGGAGGTACCTATTTGTAACTCCAAGTTCTAATCTGAAGCTTAGCAAAGTTTCCAGGTTCGGGCAAGTGGGTGTTGGTATTCTGTTTTGGTTTTTTTAATATATTGGTCTACAATGTAAAAAACAAACCAAAACACCACCACCCAATCCCCAAAAAGCAAACTCAAGATCCTAAAACAGCAACCATTTTCCATCCCTGCCTACAGCTAAAACAGCCCACCCTTACACTCTTTTCCTCTTCAACATACAGAAATTGTGTAGCTAAACATGCCTTAGTCAACTGAAAATAAAGGAAGCCTTCTGCTGTATTTTTAATTTAGCCACAGCTTTATGGTCAAACATTGCTTGTAACCTTTAAAGTCAACTGTCTAAAGCAGATGGGAAATCAACACAGTATTCAATAGAAGGCAAAAAGTTGTTTTTAAGGCAATAAAACGAAGAAAACTTTACTGAATCACAGTTATGCTAGAAAGCACCTTCTAAAGATCATATCAAAGATAACCAAAATACTTAAACCTGAATAAACAAATACAGACAGACTAGCAGGATAGGCAATTTGCCATTTTGTAGAACAATTAGGAATATTAATTTTCCAATCTACTTACAAAAATCTTAACTGTCATATTCTACCTCACCCACTTTTCCAGTTCTTATCTGTGGTAAATTCACCCTTTCAACATTTGTAGCCTTCCTGCCACATAATAAGTCTACTTAACTATTTAATGTACTGCTTTTATATGCAAAATGTTGTTATATATATTTTATAGAAGAAAAAGTTTAAGTTAGGATACTGGGAGTTTCACTCCCTCCACAGTTTAATGTAACTGGGAGAGCTATAAATCCTAGGATTTTTGCATCATTCTACAGGATCACAGGGTGCAGGGGGGAGTGGGAGGGGGGGAAATTTAAGGAAATTCCAGATCCCTTCTCATATTAAAAGTTTATTTGAGAGCTTATTTTAGAACTGCTATGTAATCCCTCAAACTTCACTACTGTCTAGTAGAACTGCAGAAAATCACATTTTGCCATGTATCCCAAAAGCAGACAACAAGTACACATTTTTTGTTCTGTTCTCAGTTCTTTGCAGGGTGATTCCCTATCTCCAGGAAGGCCAGAGAGG
>NW_010121009.1:0-13367 GCF_000699245.1 Pterocles gutturalis
ATCCCTCTGCAAAGCCTCCCTACCCTCATCAAGAATGTATCAAGAATTTAACCAAAATAATCTACCAAGTCCTGCTTAGCAGGAAAGTCTTATTGGAGATCTAAAAATTAATAACAAAATCAGAAAATGCTGTCTGTAGTTCCCCAAACACTTTTTTCAGTACAGGAAAAGAAAAACAAGGGTATGTGAAGTATAGTTTTTCTTCAGGCAAGACAAGTTTATTAATTTCTTCAGATTTTAGTTATAGACTTTTCTCACAATCACTTCCTTTTCAGTCTGACCCCTAGAACTAATAAGCTTAATTTATTACTATTTTATCCAAATGTCATACTTAAGTGTTTTAACTTCAAAACACGTATTTATAGTGTAGAAATGGCTGTCAGAAGGAATTTTGTTCTTGTTACTACTATTTCCAAATCTGCAAAGCTTCATCAGAATTTGTAGATAGTATTCTTTCCTACCAGGGATTTCACTGTAACAAAAAGAAAGGGGAAAAAATATATATTTTGCATACATCACCACAAATTAAAAGTCAGAATTGATGGGATTTTTTTAGTACACTCTGATTTTTCTCTTCAGCTCCATCTATTCTTCCTCCGCAACCTGCCTGCTCCCACCCCTATCTAGTCCTTCCTCTTCTACTTTGCTTTAAAAAGTAAAGCTACAGTAAGATAAAGTAAAGGTAAACTTTTTAAGTTAAAGGAGAGGATGTATCTGGGATTTTCTTTCACAAAGTCCCTATAGAATTGTGTCAACTAATGTGCAGCACTTGCTCTGAAATGAAGATTAATGGTTAGGTGAAATGTTCGAGTTGCATAAGCTTTTATTAGCCATCTGTTTAAGCATGAAGATAAAATGTCCAATCTTAGAAGAAGTCCAAGCTTTTATTTCAGCAGAAAAGAGAAAGGCAGGGAAAGATAAAAATTGAACAAAACAACAACAAAAATTATTTTTTATTGAAGTAACTGTTTTGTTATAAGTAATTATTACCTTTAGAAGTTTTTATTCTGAGACTTGGTTAAATTACCAGCATTCTGCAAACATCCAATTTCCTTGTGGAGCAGTACACATGAGACTGTGTTTGATCTGAGATCAAGTTGCTTTTTTTTTTCAAAACTTGACAAAATATTTCAGAAATTTTAGAGACACAAGATAACAATTTTGAAGTTGGATGAACCACAATCCTTGAATAAAATCAATATAAAACCCAAGGTTTTGGTGCAAATCATACACAATATATTTCAGAAAACATACCAGGGAAGGAACTAGCACAGAACTAATCCAAAATTTTAAGAGTTCTGAGAACAGTTGTTTTATTCTTTAGGATAAACATAAAAATTTGCATTAAGCTATATAACTCTTCCGTATAAAAATGCATATAAAGATGTACCATATGGGATGCCATTAATTCGTGAAAACTAAATGTGCTTTGCTATGCTATGCTATGCTATGCCCATGCTCATCTTAAAAAAAATGTTCCTTATAAAACATTTTGGTTACCTTGGGCAGATGAAATAGATAGCAATATATTAATTACATAACTCAAAGATAAATTATCTTTTGTGTGAGCATGTGAATTTTATTTTATATTCATTTGCTTACATAGCAAATACATTCAGCTTGTAAATTCATTGCTAGTTAAGGGAAAATGCATAGTCTGAGAAATAACAAATGTTTTCTACTATTTTCTGGTATTCTTTTTGTTATTTTTATTGTTTTGGTTGAGGTTTTGGAGGTTTGTCTTTTTTGTTTGTTTGTTTGCTGTTGTGTTTGTTTGTGGGTTTTTTTTTTCCTGTCCTTACCATTTTCTTCTTCCTTTGAATTGTATATAGACAATTGCATTTTGAGTCCTGAGTCCTTCACATTCAGGTGCATTCTAACAAATTCCAGTAACTGATTTTTAAGGTCATAAAAACATAAAGTGTCTATAATCCATATGAATAAAAAAAGAATCATTTTTTTTTTATAACATGAGGATAAAATTAGATGTGTTCACAAATGTAACAACCTTATTGAAGCTTGGAGATGCATCAAAAATTATGTTTCTAAACCATTTTGAAGAACACGGTCTATATAGTCTTACTGAAAGCTGAAACCAATCTTTCTGTAGAACCATTATTACTTCCGAAATATTTCATTTTCCTGACCACCACTTCAGGCTTTTGTAGGTATTCATTAGGTATCACTGCGTTGTTATAAAATGATATGTCAAGACCATTTTTTCATATTTACATTTGACAAATAGTAGCTGAATAGACATACACAAATACTGTACTTTAGAGTACCATACACCTGCAGCCCTTAACAGATGATTTGGTATGAAATGGAAGAGATGAACTGGTCACTTGTCTCTCTCTCTTCACTGGTTAGCTTCTGAATTAATAGCATGCATGGGTTTTGCACACATGGGGACTTTGTCTGCAATGGTAGTGTAGTTAGTTCTGAACCAGGACAGAAATAAACTTTGGGTGCTTTATCTGCTTGATGCAAAACCAAATCCTTGACCGTAACTGAAAGGATGATTCATCTGTGTTAAATTAAAAAAAAAATAAAAACATAAAACATTGCATATGTAAATCATCAGTCCCTGAATAATAGCAGTAAATATTAATCAGCAGTTCTGAAAGTACCGCTTTTATGATTCTGAACCAGTTCATTTATTTAATCACTTTTTAATATCAAAACTTATTAATTGTTAGCATAGGCAGTAGTAAAAAATTGTCAGGTACAAAGAAGATGTATGACATAGGGAAAATGGCTGGAGTTCTTAAAAGTCCATTATTAAAGATCTGTCTTGAGCAAAGGGTTATCCAACGGAATTATATCTAGATCAAGATCTAACTGTAGACTTAGTGATGTTTCTTGATGGACATCTGAGCAGATTCAGTATATGTGATATTTTTAATTATGAGCTTGTCACAGGGACTAATATTTAATGTACGTGGCGGATGATCTTCTCTCCATCAGCCCAGAAAATCTAAGGCTTATAAAGCTTCTCTTAAACAGTAGCAACACAATGTCAAAACTTACAAATACTTTAACACCTGCATATCTCCAAACATAGTAAAAGCACTTAAACACTACAAAAATATATTTTTAATTGAAAATCTTATTGCTTTTTTATATATGAACTTTTTATATTTTACTACATTACTAATAGTCAGATCATTGTTCTTGTACGTTGATAACTACAATTAAATATTTCTATAATTCACATAGTTTTCCATGACCCTGGAGCTCATTTTCTTCCAGTCATGCTCTGCCCCCGTGATATTTTTCTTGAACAAACAGTAAGTTTTTTGTTCCAAAGAATCAGCTAATTATATTTCATCAACAAAATAATAAAGATTGTATACAAGTTACAAATAGTAACCTCTTTGATGCTGAATTATGCCCTTAATATTTTGAACAATGCACATGGGTAATGCAGTGTGTCAAGTCTTACTGTACAAACTTGCTCATTATAGATATTACTAGTATTATCCAGTTTTATTTATATAGTGTAGGTCCTTATAGAGTGTTTGTGCATTGTTTAATTAGAATAATGAAAAAGGGGAAAGAAAGAGATCTGATTAGAAGTCATTAGTTATTACTTTAGAACTGCAAGTCTGAATGGCTTCTTTACTGACAGTGAAGTTCAGACCAGATGCTACAAGTAACAGCATGCTACCCATGGGCAGAAGCCTGAAGGACCTATCAGCCCCACTGCAAGGGGCTGAGTCTTGATGGCTTACCAGTTTGCACTGCTAGCTTAGTTACACACCTTTACACCTGAACTGTGGATACAAAAGCAAATCTGCAAGAAAAAAAAAAACAAAAAAAACAAAAAAAAACCGAAGATGTAGCCTTAGATTCCCTCATATCATCACCAGTCTCAAGATTGGACTGTTCTGCTTATCTTCAGCTTATTCCAGATCAAATTTGGCTTCCTGGAAAAAAGACAGTGCTTTCTTCAGTTCACTTCTTCAAGAAAAGTTTTTTGAAACTTCCAAATATGTCGGTGCCGAGGAAGTAATATCATCAGCCTATTGCAAGGCTTGGATGACTCAGAAGTTATGACGTAGTGGAAGATTGTGAAACATCAGGTGAGCATGTGGACGTGGTAGAAAGAAATAAGGTTTGTCTTTCAAATTCAGTTTGCACACCTCTTTAAAAAATGATCATTTTTTAACTACACCATGTTTTTAATGTGTTCCCTGAGTTATCCACAACAAGATTCCAGCCTGCTTTTACCCTCTCAGGTCCAAACTCTTATCTGCAACATACTTTGATTCACAATTACCAACAACTTATTCCCTTATGAAATTGCTCAGAGTACTCAAGTCTTGATTAAAATGGAGGGCTGTGTGTCACCATCTAAAAGTGCAATTTTCTTTTTGAATATTCTTAATATTACCACATTACAAATATACTATTAAAAGAGATATTGAGAACCATCACTATGAGACTACTGACAAAGAGAAAACAGACTACATATAACTTTCTATTAGACAATTTCTAATCTATGGAAATAATTTGACTCATTTATTGTATTATACTTTTTTAGGCTTTTCACATTTCCCTTCCCTTCCCCTCCTATTGTCTCAGCTAATTTAGCTATAACGATTAATGGTCATCTACCATTAGCATTCCGTATTCCTAAATTACTAGTAATTTTGTGTTGATTCACACTATATTGTCAGCTGACAATGTCTGATACTTTCTTATGCTTGAATCTTTGTTTAACAATTACATTTCCTCTTTTTTTTTTTTTTTTTTTTGGTCAAAGATCTAAAAGAAAGGATTGAGAGCACTGAAATTTTTGATTTTTTTTGTCAGAATAATCTTCTGCCCCAGAAATATCAGTTGGAAATGCAGCTCTCTAAACTAGTACATGTGACACTATAATCACACTATAATGCCCCTGTGGCAAAGTTTTTTTTTTATTGCATCTATAAAATTAAAAAAAAAAAAAAAGGGTATCATGTAGTTTAGGTTTACTTTTTGTATTTTCTTTTTTTCAGTGAGTTCAATCACTTAGAGTTAAGTCAGGAGTCTGTCTTGCAGTTTGGTCTCCTATGAAGGCCATGGTAGCATTTTAAGATCCTGTTCTAATCTCTGTTAGTAGTTTTTCAGCCTGTTACATGACTCTTCTGGTTGTTGTGTTTCAGCAGAAAGTGTCTAAGCAAAAATTTCACTACACTCACAGTTCTGTTGTTTATTAGTAAAGGGCTATTTGGGGCAACAATGAAATACAAGCCTAATCAGTGTTCCTTTATGAAATAGGGATTTATCTGTCCAACTCAAGCAGCTTCCTCCCAAAGAAATAGATATAAAGAAGCAATCAGAGAGTGTGAAAACCTGACTGGTCTTTTACCATTGGACCTTTGCCTCATCTTTGGCCTTTGCACAGTTGTCTGTTTCTCCTTCTAAGCCTGACATGTCTAATAATGCTAAGACAACCAGCACTAGTTCATTTCTGTCTATTGACATCAGGAATAGTAACATACTTCTACTAACGTACTCCATGTGATTTATTTAAGAATTCTTTGTCATACACAATTTTCTGTTCTTTTAACATGTTTCTTTAACTGAACCTTAGTAACTTCACCTGTTGCTTCAGTTTTTCCATTTGCTTGGAGTGGTGGATGGTGATGGAAGATAACTGAACTTCAACTTGATAAGTTTGACCAACTTGGCATAAGTAGCCTGAAACTTGTCATGTGTAAATTATACCTCATTTCATATGCCATGTCCAATGAAATGCTGCTTTGCAAGGATCATGTCTGACAAATCACTTAGCTGTCATAAGCCTGAGCAGTAGTCTGCATAACGAGGTGGCTTTGTCAATTTTAGTGAAAGGAGCCATCCCTATTTTGTTCCAGGACTGGTAAGGAATGGTGCACTTCAGTTCTCTTTCCTGTTTCTGCTTGTAAATTCTTATGTATTGCACAATTTCTCATGGGTTTTGATTTACAGTATTGCTACTACACACAAGTTTCTTTCCCAGCATCAGTATATGCACTATGTGTGCACATATAGTCAGTGACACATGTATCTCACACAGTCTTGATTCAGAACAACTTTGCATTTCTAGGATAGATTCAGGTCATTTTGCTTGTCTAATGAAGGCCACATGGAATCTCTGGGAAATACTGTTACAGTATGGTATTCATCTACCTCATCAGGGAAGAGAGAGTCAGAATCTTCTCAGAGGTGCACATGGACAGGAGGAAATGCAATGGACCGAAACTGGACCAAGGGAAATCTTAATCAGATATTATGGGGAAAGAAACACAACAAACGAAGTCAAAAGAAACAGGTTGCTCAGAGAGGCAGTGACACCTGCTTCTTTGGAGATATTCAGACTGAAAAACAAACTGAGTAACCTGGTTTAAGTGAGCTGGGCCTTGAAAGTAGAGTTGTACTTGGTAACCTCCAGGAATATACTGGAGAAAACTTAGATGGACAAAAGAAATCCAAACTTGAATTCACAGTGAACCCAAGTGTGAACTCAAGCTCTTTCTTCCAACATCTTTTGGAATACCTAAGCTGAGTTACCAAAAGTTTGGAATGAGACAGCTTACAGTTTTGAAATGAGACAATTTAGAATAACACAGTTCAGAGACAGCAAGAAGTTGCAGTATTCTTTAGTTACAGCTTTCTTTTTTGATATACAAACTTATTAAGACAATAATGAGAAAAAGTAGTAGCAGTTTCTGTCTCCAAGTCCTCCACCTTTTCTTTTTCCATGCTTACCTTGGAAATGAAACACAACAGTGTCCTGGGTTCAGCTGGGATAGGGTTAATTTTCACAGAAGCTAGGAGGGGGTAACAGCCAGAGTAGTTGACCCTAACTAGCCAAGGGCTTATTTGATACCATGCTGACATCACGACCAGGATATCCGGAGGAGCTAGCCAGGAAAGGTGGGGGATTTTGTGACTCGGGAGTGGGCAAACCATCAGGCTTCGCATGGTGAGCAGTTGCATAGTATATTGTTGTTGCTGTCGTTCTCTTCTCTTTTTCTTGTGTTGCTTTATTAAATTTGTTGTTACCTCAACTCACAAGGTTCCACCTTTTTGGTTTTTTTGTTCAATTCTTTCCCCCCATCTCACTGGGGAGAAAGGGGAAACCAAGCAGCCACATTGCTCTCAGTGGCGCTCAGTTTGACATTGTTTTGCAAGTGCCTTTACCTACAACAGTCTTTATTTTGTCATCCAATGTGGGGACCGAGGCACTTTGGATAAGATAAGGATAATAACTGGGAGAGGTAATGGGCAAGATATGGACTAGACTTGATAATGTTAGTGCAATAATCTTGGCATGTGGGAAATCATTGTGCTGAAGAGACAAGGGGTGGATTGCACATAAATTGTTCAATTTTGGTTGCTAGAGTGGTGATGTTATTTTAATTTTTTGTGTGGGGAAGTTTCTGTTGAAGTTTGTCAAGTTTGTGTTTTAATGATAATCCTTGCATATGTTGTTCCCAGAGGTGAGGGATGGGATGTTGTGGTTTTGTGTGGTGTCTTTTAAACCATGACAGTCCTTTTGGAGCCCAGTGTGAGGCACTCTGTGGCTACATCTCCATAAATGACCAATTTTGCTCACAGAAAATACTTCTGAATTATCTGTAAAGATTTTTTCAGGACAGACCAGGATTGCCTGAGAGATCACTTAATGATTATTCCTATTTTAACTAATTAAAGAATTGTCATGTGTTTCTTTTCTTGATTTTTAAAAATTTCCATCCATTTCCTAATTTTCACTTGGTGAGAAAAATGCCTACTTCCAAAAAAACTACCGTAAGTAGTGAGTCTGTCTGCTTTGCAATTAGCATTAGCCTGCAGCCATGATTTTATCTTTCTTTTTTACAATACTCATCATGTTTTTATTTAATCTATATTTCTAATTTCTAAAATTATATTCCCAATTAAGACAAAAATGTAAAAAATAAAAAAAAAGAAAAAGAAGCATTCAGCAATTTTTATTTTCCTGATCATAAAATGTAATAAAGGGTTTCTGAAATATTATAGTGAAGGAGTTTCTGATTGTCTGAAGAATTATTTAATTTTTTTTCAGTATCTCATTTAGAGTCAGCCAGTAGCTTAATTCTTCATTTTTACTACTTAGTATTCCACATAAATTTGATGAATTCCACATGTCTGACCAAAGACAGATTATCTTCATTTAGTAAAATATTCAGACAATGTAAATAGCTTCTCCTCTGCTTCAGTGTAAGAAAAATTATATACCTAAACATATAGAATCATAGAATGGTTTGAGTTGGAAGGGACCTTAAAGACTATCTAGTTCCAACCTCCCTGCCCACCCCCCCCCCTGCCACTAAACCAGGTTGCTCAAAACCTCATCCAACCTGACCTTGAACATCTCCAGGAAATTCTCTGGGAAACCTGTTCCAGTGTCTGACCACCCTCACAGTAAAATATTTCTTCCTAATATCTAATCTAAATCTAGCCTTTTTCAGTTTAAGACCAGCACCCTCGTCCTATCACTACATGCCCTTGTCAAAAGTCCCTCCCCATCTCTCCTGTTGGCCCCCTTTAAGTATTGGAAGGCTGCTATAATGTCTTCCCTAGAGACTTCTCTTCTCCAAGCTGAAAGACCCAAACTCTCTCAGACTGTCTCACAGAGGACGTGCTCCAGCCCTCTGATCATCTTTATGGCCCTCCTCGGGAGTCTCTCTAACAGGTCCATGTTCTTATGTTGGGGCCCCCAGAGCTGGATGCATGTCGGGTCTCATGAGAGCAGAATAGAAAGGGAGAATCACCTCCCTCGGCCTGCTGGCCGCGCTTCTTTTGATGCAGCACAGGGCACCGCTGGCTTTCTAAGCTATGACCACACATTGACGATCACATTAATCCTCTCATCAGCCAACATCCCCAAATCTTTCTCCTCAGGGCTGCTCTCAATCCATTCTCAACCCAGCCTTTGCTTGGGATTGCCTCCACCCATGTGCAGGACCTTGTGTTTTGCTTTGTTGAACTTCATGAGTTCATGAATTTCATAAACTGCATGAGTCCACCTCTCAAGCCTGTCCAGGTCCCCCTGGACGGCATCCGTTCCCTCCAGCGTGTCGACCGCACCACCCAGCTTGGTGTCATTGGCAGACTTGCTGAGGTGCACTCAACCCCACTCTCCATGCCTATATTAGTATAGAAGATATATAAAATGCAGATAAGTATTTTTTAAAACGTAATACTTTGAATAGAGTATCTAGTTATATGGCATGGCAAGATGTCCTCTTAGTCAAACAGAAAGGTCTTTAAACCCAGATTTTCAAGACAATATATATACTCTTTTCTTGATGAACAAGAACTTCTTTCAGTGAAGAAAAAGGACTTAAAAAAAACCAGTTTTGTAAAAAAAAAAAAATGTGTCCTTTAGCAATGATTTGTGTGTTTCCTCTTTACTTGTTTGGAAACTTTGGGTTCCTTTAGTAAGGTAAATCCTTTTTAGTTGATTCCTTTGTTGTAACATATCAGGATTTTCTCACAGGCAACTGTCTCCTTACTTACTAAAAAAAACCTATTTGTCTTTTTTTAAATGTCTGTATGAGCTGTTTTTCTTCTAACCTGCACATATTACAGTATGTTGCACATATTCTTTCCTAGAGAGGGCCATAAAATCTTGAGTATGCTGTCAAGCAGTGGGAGTGAATTTAGCACACAGTTTTAGACAAACTGCGTAATGCAGTCTTAAACAAAAATCTTAATATTTGGCTGCCATTAGTACTACATATTTCATAAAATGTAGTTATATAAAATAAGTAGCCTAATGTAAAATTTGGGGGCTTTTTCTTCATCTGTTTACAATTTGCATGGCGCTGTGTTTGATACTATTATATAGCAAATTGTAACAAATGAATTCACTCATTAGATGCTAAATAGGATAAAAAATACTTTCTAAACTAAATGCTAGTATTTGTGTCTGAATACTGCAGATCAGAATTTTTCCTTTTTTTTTTTTTTTTTTTTTTTCTCCCCACAGCCTTCAACTGTTTGCGAGATCCAACCGCAAGTGTTCCTTCTAAAGGCTCGAAGGAAATGGGAGATATAGGTCAATTGTTTTTCTTCAGATCTAAGCTACTATACAATTTATCTCTGTGTCTTTAGTGAACAAAATACAACTTTCAAATATATTTATTATTTTCTAGAACTCCTATGGTATTAAATTATATGATAATATTAATAAAAATTACTATAGAGATATGTTTGGGGACATACAAGCGACAATGCAGAGCAGAAGTGAGATGGTCCAGGTACATAAAGTAATCACACAGACCCCAGGAAAAAATATGCTGGAAAACTCTGTGAGTCATGGGGCTCAAAATCAAGTCCTTCCTCTTTGAGTGCTATGTGATGGTAAGAGCATAATCCCTGTCTCTAAAATTTAGCCAAAGTTAATAATGGTATAACAGTCTTCCGAAATTCAAACCATTGTTTCTGGTTTTAATTATTTTTACTTGATTGAAAAGTAACGAGAATGGGGCGAAGAAGAGCTGAGTGAAAAAATCATTGTTTCCTGTTTTTTACTTATCAATTGATGTAGAACATTAAAAAATTGTAAATTAAATATCTTCTTGACATTTTAACAGAAATATTTATGGTGGCGTAGCTGTTTGAGTAAAATATGACTATCCCACTAACACTGGCACATGGTTTTATAGAAATAACTGCAGGATAAACCTGTAGTTGTTCATCACATTAAAATACAAGTTTACTCAAGGACTAAAACAATGACTACCTTTTGTTAATGAAATATGCTGATATGTGTCCATCTTTTTTCTCCAGAGCCTGGCTAAAGAGTCGATAATGAGTTCAAGAGAGGGAAAAAATATTCCCAGAGATGGGCAAAGACTGTCTCGCTTCTTAAAGAATTTTCCTTTTTAATTCAGTCAGGGGTTATGCTTCCATGTACTCTTTTAATGCCATGTTATGTCTGGGGCTGGAAGCAGAGGTGCCAAAATATTGTGAAAAGCTGTTCTCATGGTATTTTCTTCTAAGACTGAAACTTAAAAAATCTGACAAGAAAGCTTCTTTTCAGATTTCTGCCCCAATTTTGCAGACTCGAGGGGCTCATGTAGTCCTAATAAGCTTCAGCTAAGCCTGTGAACATTTAGATGTTCATCTCAATCAAACCAAAATTCCAAACCTTCTGAGTCCCACTCATCACCAATCTAAACCTAAAAGTTACAGTTCTACCCCCAGCAATAGTTTTCAAATGAACGTCCAGGCATTTGAAGGAAATGTCAGAGTACACCAGGTATGTCAGGCAGTGCTAGAGAAGCACATTTCATTGATGCGTTGTATATGGCACATCATTCAGCAGTTGAAAGATTAATCATCTAGTCTCTAAGTTCTTTTCACTTTTCAAAGTTTGCTAGCAATGCAAGCATGCACAGCTATACACTATGGAAGAGGTTGCTTGCTTTGCTGTGAACCCAACGACTATCATATTTTTGTCCTTTTCAGACAGGAAGAAAAGCGATGAAAATTGGTCATAATATAATAGGCTAAGGAAATATTTTAACCTCTTAAAATCAAAGTATCACATGTCAGTATTTAAAAAAGAAGCACAGAGAGGCAGGGTTTAGCAAGTATAAATAAAAAAAATCAAATGCTTTTGCGTAGCACAGGCATACCAAGGAAAGAGTTGAATAGGTGGAGCAGGCAGTGTCAGAAAACAGATTTCAGTTCTCTGTTACATATTCACAAAACCCTCATAAATAGAGGCATGGTAGAAAAGTAAAGAAAGTAGAATAAAACAAATTATACAAAAGAATATTCTTCATAAGCATTGGACTATTAGTAGCAGCTGGGGAGATTAATCTGATGTCTTAATAGATTTTTTTTTTTCTAGATAGAAGAAATTCACATTTGTTAAGGGTGAAATTTTACCTGAACACTCATCTAATACACAAAACTATATATTCCTCAGAAACTATAGCATTTATATGTTTTATACATTTGTGTAAGTTTCAACAAGTTCCTAAGGGAGTACATTACTATCAGTCCGGACCTGAAAATAAAAGATCGAGTCTGAAAAGCAAAACATTAGAACAGCTTTGCTCATTGTTCACAATATTTATCAGGTTTAACAAATGCAGAGCTGATTTGCTGCAATGACACCCTAGCACTACTTACGGAATCTGAAAGAGTTGTGTTATTCATGGAATAATGATCTGTCTAGAAGTGTAGACTTTTTTTGTAAGATATTTATGGCATTAAAGATATCCAGAATTAATCTTTTCAACTCTGTGGCTGATGAAATAGAATACCCAACACTTGTAGAATCGTGGAAACATAGAAGGGTTTGGGTTGGAAGGGATGTTACACATTACAAAGTTCCAACCTCCCTGCCATGGGCAGGGAAACCTTCCACTTCCAGGAAACCTTCCAGGTTGCTCAAAGCCCCATCCAGCTTGGCCTTGAACACCTCCACGGATGGCGCATCCACAACTTCTCTGAGCAACCTATTCCAGTGCCTCACCACGCTCACAGTGAAGAATTTGTTCTTAATGTCTAATCTGAATCTACCCTCTCTCAGCGTGAAACCATTAAACCTCATGCTACCACTACGTGTGCTTCTCAAAAGTCCCTTTCCAGCTTTCTTGTGGACCCCCTTTAAGTACTGGAAGGCTGCTATGAGGTCTCCCTCGACACTTCTCTTCTCCAAGCTGAACAACCCCAACTCTCTCAGCCTGCCTTCATACAGGAGGTGCTTCAATCCTCTGATCATCTTCGTGGCCCTCCTCTGGACTCCTTCTAACAGGTCCATGTCCTTCCAGTGTTGGAGGCCCCAGAGCTGAATGCAGTACTCCAGGTGGGGTCTCACAAGAGCAGAAGAGAGAGGGAGAATCACCTCCCTTGACCTTCAGGCACGCTTATTTTGAATGCAGCCTAGGACATGGTTGGCTTTCTAAGCTGTGACCATACATTGATGGGTCACATTAATCTTCTTATCAATCAACACCTCCAAGTCCTTCTCCTCAGGGCTGCTCTCAATCCATTCTCCACCCAGCCTGTCTTTTTGCTTGGGATTGCCTCAACCCATGTGCAGCACCTTGTGTCTGGCCTTGTTGAACTTCATGAGGTTTGCATTGGCCCACCTCTCAAGCCTGTCCAGGTCCCCTTGTGGTCCAGAGTATTCACTGCACCGCAAAGCTTTGTGTCACTGACAAACTTGCTGAGGGTGTACTCAGTCCCACCGTCCATGTCGCAAACAAAGATGCTAAACAGTGTCTGTCCCGATACAGACCCCTGTGGAACACCACTCGTCACTGGTCTCTGCTTGGACACTGAGCCCTTGACCACAGCTCTTTCGAACAGAATCATTACTAAGGTTGCAAAAAGACCTCAAGGATCAT
>NW_010121010.1:0-21671 GCF_000699245.1 Pterocles gutturalis
GCGCTCTACTCCCTCATCCAAGTCGTTGAATTATTGAATAGCGCTGGTCACAATACCGAACCCTGGGGTTCATGAGTGGATGAGTGGATGAAACTGGGCACTTTTTTTTTTGTATGGTCTATGACACCAAAATATCTTGGTGTCATAGAAGAGTAGGAGAAATGATCGACAGCAGGCTCCTAGTTGTGTGTGTACGTACCAAACCATGGGGTTCATGAGTGGATGAAACTGGGCACTTTTTTTTGTATGGTCTATGACACCAAAATATCTTGGTGTCATAGAAGAGTAGGAGAAATGATCGACAGCAGGCTCCTAGTTGTGTGTGTACGTTTGTTTGTTTTTGTTTTGTTCTCCCCGAAACCAGTCTCTTGCTTTAATGGTGCCAGAAAAAAATATGCATTGGTTGTCTGTGCTGGTGGTGAGATGTGTGCAAGATAGGAACAGTCATGTTCACAACAGACCACTGTCTTGGAATGCTACAAATCCAAATGTATTCAAACTAGAAGACACTCTGAAATAGATTTCTCCCTCTGAAGTAGTCTTCCCTCTTTGACTCTTCTCTCCTCCAGTTCCTCTTGTTGCTATTACCAATGCTGCTGCAGAAAAATCACGTCGGTATTAGTGCATTAACAAATTGTCGTTTGAGGTGGGTTTTTTTTTGAAGGTCAGGAAACATAGCGCTTAAACTAGTGCTGATGGTGCCTCTGTGACAGCGTTTGCCAGGGTGGAATTGTAATTGAACAGTGACAAGTACAGAGGAATCAATAAGAAAAACAAGTCTGTTGCTGATAAGGGCTCAACTGTGAGACTTAGGCTGTTTGCCTCTCCTCACTGCCCAGGCACTCTTCTCACTGCAGGCCTTTGAGGTCTCTAACCACAGACTGTTATTACATAGCATCTCTCTCAGACTGACATGCCCTGGTGGCGTAGAGGACAGAGAATATACATATATTCTCTTGCTGAAATACTGATGAGGAATAAACTTCACAGAATTAAATCATAACAGTTTTTCTTCTGTGTCACGCAGGAAGAGACACAGCTTGAGAACATTTTCCTGTTTGGTGCTTGCATAGTGACACACACTGGAATGGCCTTTCACAGTGCTGCTGAGGTTAATGCCCTAATAAAAACAGCTTCTCCTCCATGGATTTTGTTTGCTTTAGCCTGACTGTTTTCAAGGGATTAAAGTTTAGCAATAATATTTGTATGGTCTTGAAACTCTTCTGGTTTTGGAAAAAAGCATGTTATTAATACAAGTTCAGAGAGGAGGCAAAAGATGTTTTCCTAGTTTCACTTTGTCACGTTCTAGGAGGAGCAAAACCAGACACCGGAAACCTCCCACAAAAATAGCTGACTACTAGAGCTTTTTTAGTTAAGTTACTTCAACATTGATCTTTAAAAAAAGTGTTTAGAGTGTTGTACATAATTTTGAGATACCTATAGCAATACCACTTTCCTGAGATGTTTGAAGCCAGGATTTAATACAATTTAGTCTTAAGTTCTGCAAATCAGCCACAAACTACAAAGTAGGAATGATTGCTGAAGTGCTTAAAAAACAAGCAAGCCATATGTGAGTGACACAGTTTCTTTACCTGTACACTCAAAATGTATACATTATCTTTGGCAGGAAGACGCTTTCCATCCAACAAATCTGTAAGCTGTTGGAAAAATTGACACTGGCGTTCAGTAGGGAACAGTGAGTCCTGTGGAGACAATGGGATGCAAGACTTGCCTCCCTCCACCCCCCATTGTGCTTGTGGCTGGTGGCGTTCCAAGAAAACGTGGAAAAAAGATTATTTGGTTTCTATTACCCTGAAACAATGATTTCTAGTAGTCACCTAGTGAACCTAAAGGAAATCTGCTTGGTTTAATTTTTTCCCTAGAAACGATGGTAAAACAAGTTTTTGAAGGAAGACAGTACTTACCCTTTATGAGGCTCCAATTCAAGAGTTTAAAACACATTGCTGGCTTCACATGGGCAAGTATTTACCCTGACCCAGTTGCTTAGTAGCTCCCTTCAAATCAATGGGAATGTAAATATGCTATGAGTGAGGCACATGCTCTAGGGTCTTGCTGAATCATGTCCTTTGCATGTCACAATCATTACTGAAAAATGTGGTCCTGACCATAGGCCAATTAGGAGAAGAGTGTTTGTTATGGAAAATACAACGTGGCAGGATGTGAAGCTGGTTTGCATGTGAATGAAGAGGGGTGTGGGAATGTTTCCTGCCAAGAGACTACCAAGCATTTAGATCTTTTCCAGATTCTGCCGTTTCTGGGGAAGTCCTAGATACTAGAAACCAGGCATTTTGAAAGACAGGTTATTCCTTTAGGTACACTGCATACACATTAAAAAATTATTTTAAAAATCTTGATATTTGCCAGGTATGTGACACCATAACAAAAACCATGACAATACGACAAATCTCATTTTCATGAAACAGTTCCAACACACTGAGATCACTATGAGCCAAGATTTCTGTATCTGATAGCAATATTTAGGCCTCTCTAGTATGCAGAGAAGTATCTGTATACTGCTCCCAAATATTACGTGGCTCTACAAGAAAAGCAGTATACTAAACAGCTGATGCAAAATCTACCAAAATAAATATGCTCACTTCAATAAACCCTGTATTTAAATTTAAAATTAGTTTTATTTCTCAGGTTTCAGTTCGAATAGAGATTTTTAATGACAATAGAAGAGAAAAATGTAAAAGATAAAATTAACATCTACCATAAAGCAGTAATGCACAGCCATCATTAATTTGCATGGCTTGGTTTCTTTCCCACAGAGATCTTTGCAAATGTAGAAAGGCTTCCCTCTCCTTCAAGGAAATAGTTTTAGCTTTTAATTTATTTGAGCCAGCATGGAAAAATTCTGAGTATATTTCATTGTAAGCAGCAAGGTGTTAAATTGCTTTCAACTGTCAGAAGTTGTTGCAGAAAGGCATGCAGCTTAGATATTCCAGAAATTATGTACTGCCTGCCTTAATACACTGCATCTTTACCTTTTTGCTCATGTTGATGTTCTTAGCCTATAATTATTAAGTCCAATTTACTCAATCACAATCCTGTGTGAAGAAAAACCTATTTCTGTGCTGAGGGGATTTAGTTAAAATATTAAATTTGAGAGTGAGTTGTTCTTGCATTGCCACTTTGTAGAAGTTTTTAGTTTGCTGTTTTGGGGCCCACTCATGTGGATCAGCTGTAGGAAGAGTAACTGGAATCAGCAAGGGTAGCAGGTGAATGAAGCTGCTGCCATGAATATTGTCAAGAAGGCAAGAGTTTAGGGCCCAAAGACGAGCCACATGCACCAGCCTATTTTCCTGAAATAAATTAAGCACAGGCCCCTTCCCCTAAAAGTTCAAAGTAAAATAAACAAACAAGATGCCACTCTAAATAAACAGATACATGAAAGAGAATAAATAATGTGAACAAAGTACAGAGGGAGATTGATGTGTCCAAAAGCATGGGTACTTCTATCTTTGCAGAAGTTTAGGTAATTGTCTTATCATTACTCCATGTTTATGTTACACTTTACTAAATTTCAAATCCACCAAAACTCTTGGTTTTAGATTTACAGGAAGCAAAGCCTACATTTATAGCTCCTGACTGACACCATATAAATTTATGACAAACTGTATTTGTAACACATGTAATTTCAGCTCCAGTGCTGTAGTCCTGGAATTGGGGTAATGCCTGTTAGCAGAAAAGGCACTTTGTTTTACAAACGAAACACTACTTAGAAACTCAAATATAATACCTTTATTTCTCCCCACCCCCAAGATGCACAAAGCCTGAACCAGCTCAGAGTTTTCATGAGAATGTGCCAAAAGGAATAGCAGCATAGAAAGTGAAGTCACGACAATTTACAGGAGACCAACACACTTCAACTACGATGCCCAAAGACTGCTGACACCAGTTATCAAAGCCTAGTGCCACTTTTCTAGCTACAGTGCATGATGTTATGAAGTTAGCTAAAAACCAAAAACTAACACTCCCTTGAAGTTGGGTAATAAAGAACTAGTTCTATTGTAATTCTATGCTTAGTGTCTTCAAGGCAGTTTATATTAATGCTGGGAGGAGTACTATTAATCTGGACAAACACCTTTTCCATAACTAAGTCCTCACTACTCCAGCAACGTTTGAAGATTTACAAGAATGTCTTGTTAGCTTTAGCTCAGACTAGCGCAGCTCCTGTTCCAGGCTTCAGATCTCTCCACTTACTCAGAGTCAAAATGGATTCTGATTCTGTTTCACTCATGCTTAGATATGCCCAAATCTAAAAACATTTAATACACAGGTGGGATCAGGATAAATAGTCTTACAAGATGCTTGCTTCACTGTTCTGCAACTAAGGAATTAAAATATTTTAATGAGTTCAGAGGTGGAAGTTTACTAGATTGAGGCAGCACAACAGGCACAGAAAACTATCCATGCCCTGAGGATGGCTTTCTAGCTGAAGCACAGGAAGACACGTTCAGAGAGCAGTTAGCTCAGCCAAACCCGATTAAGTACTCAGCATTCAGCTTGTTAATAGACTCTGTCTCCATTGATTGACACTTCCCATATGATCAGATTTTTTTTTACTAGAATGTAAGGGGTTTACCAGATAGATTAATGATCACTAACCTGAAAATAAATGATAGCTTCTCAATTTATCAAGTATAAATCTGAAACACACTTGCATTTAAATGCTGTATTCTCAAGCAAAAATTATCCTGCTCTGGAAAGAGCATGGTATCTGCTACAGGAGTAATGGGTTTGTTTTAGGATTCCTCTCTCATCAATTAAAATTAATGATGGTATTTTCTTCGATTTCCTTACTTACAACATTTATTCATACATTCAACTCTAAGCTACACAAAGAGACTGCAAATTTGAAATTGCAATGTTAAACCCCCTCCAAAGTACCCTTTAAGTATTTTAATTACTTTAGAAGAAACATAAGACCACTGCCTGCAGCATTCCTCAAAATATACAAGTGTACACTGTAACTATTGCCTTTTTTTCCTGTTTAAGTGTGTTGTGAATTCTTTGGAATGGTTTCAAACATAGTGATTCGGGTTAATAGTGACTTACCTAACATTTTATGAATAAGTAGAATAAATAGTAAGGAGATATTTTGTTTGTTTATAATTGAAAAAGATACACAAAATTTTGCTTTTATTATAGTCATCACAACAAGCTATTAATGGTCTAAGTTTTTCAGGTTGAATTTTTGGACACTGTGCAATACAGGAAAGGAGAAACCCTTTCAGGCAGTAAAGCTGGGTTTTTAATTGCAGCAGCGATCTATCTCTGTTAATAAGATACTAGATGTTGTATTTTTAGGCTTAATTGCACTGTGTGAGGTTTCTTCTTAAAGTAACAGTAGTGCCTCACAGTAGAGGTTTGGCACCCCATCTATGCAAAGCCTATATTCTTTCTTCTTTTGAGTGAGAGGAAGGTCTAAGGTTAAGCCAATAATTACACTAAAGAGATACAGATTGAGTAAGCATTAGGTCTGACATTCCCCTACAGTAGGAGAGGCAATAGAGTTAGAGCACCATTGCAGGGAATGCCTGCAGTGTCCTTCATGTGGGGAATCAGGCACAGATTTACTTCTCTTGAGCTATAAGTTTTACCTTCTGTTCTTCCTTCTGGTTACTGAAGACTTTTATTCAGGTGCAGATTTACTGAAGGTGGTATGTGAAACTGGGCTAATTTAGCTCTCCCATTAATCCTCACCTTTCGCTGTTGTCCTTGAGAGCTAGCAACCAGTGATTAGAAATTGGAGAAAGGTATCGGAATGCATACTGATAAGGGTGCAAAAATTGTAGAGGAGGTGGTAAGCATCCTTTATCCAGATGGAGTGATTCTTCTTGGACAAGACAGATACAGTCATAAAAAGCCACAAGTTTTGAAATTCTGCTAATCTAATTGCTCTTGTGAGTCCAATTTGGTTATGCTGATGGGTAGACATTTGAAAGTTGTAATAGAAGAAAGGCACAAAGTGAATAACTAGTGCTCTGAACCAGATGCACTGCCTTTCCCTCACTTCTCTCCCAAGAGAATCGAAAGAGTAATAGTCTACTAGCTGCTCCACATCTGAACTGGAACTGGGGTCTTCTTAACTGGAGATACTGCTCTCTATAGAAAGACTGGAGCCAGGGGCGGGGGGGAGGCTCAGTGTTAACTACAAACCTCTATTTTAGGATGCAGTTCAAATATATCTGATGACTGGATCAATTTGAAAAATACAATTAAGATGTACAGCATGGGCTTGCTTCACAGAAGGTTTTGAAATGTAGTTCAAGAGTGTCTTGGGGATTTGTAACCAAAGGGTTGGATTTGGTTTCAGACAAAGTTAAAGAGGTGGAAAATGCACGTGATTATAATGTTCAAAGCTTTAATAGAAGAAAATAAAAGGTTTGACCTGAAGAGAGGCAAAATAGAACAGACGAGTGTCATTTGGGTGAGGTGCCTGAAGGAACTGGCAATGTCAGAAAGCTTACTGCTCCCACCTCTGCCTTTGCAAAGGAGGATGGCAGATATGTTGAAGCAGGATTTTAGGGAAAATTCAGAAGGTATTACTGAGCTGAAAGAATGCCTGAAAGGCAGTGTCTGAAAACAATAAAGTAGCTCATTTGACACATTTAACCAATTTTCAAAGTGATGCAGGTTATGAGAGATCTATAGATCTAAAAAACAAAAATATGAGATGAAAAGAAAAAGAGAACTGAGAAAGACACTGCAAAGTTATTAGGGAAAAAGTCACGGGGAAGTTTTGCTGACTGAGCAAGTGCAATAACCTTAAAAGAACAAGTTTGATAGAGTGAAAGACTAAGTATTTGAAACTTTAAGGAGACATTTTAACAGGTGAGACAGTCTTTAAAGTTTATCAAGATCCAATTTGATTATGAATTGAAATTGTGCAGTTCCAGCTCTGGAAAAGAAAAAAAACCCTAACCCTTTCTTTGATTATGACTTTGCTCCTGAACCCCCTGAAAACTGCCAAAAGACATAACTTTCAAAGAGAGTATTTTGTTGATCAATCTGTACCTTTGGTATTGTAGGTATAATTGCTACAATATTAGTTACTAGTTTTGGTTAGAAGACTGCATATTCATCATATAGAAGTAAACATGTGAAAAGATTCACTCAGGCACAACCTAAGCAAGGTGATAACACTTTTGAAAGCCTCTATCACCTAGGACTAGACTCTCAAAAAGAATATATGGTGAATATTTCAATGCCTAAATCAGTATATCCTCTCCTTAAAATAAAACCTGTGTTCCTGTATGTTGTGGAATACCATTCACAGCAGCTGACACTGAGCAGAAAGCTGCCAAAATTCAGTGATAGGAAACATTAAGTATTACTAGTTGCACAGGCCCCACTATCTTAATGTATATCAAGGAGCATATTGGCTAATGCTACTAATCAAAGATGTTTCTTTGACCCACAGCTCTGAATTGTCATCTCTAAGTAGTCCATGCACCTTAATGGAGGTACACTTGGTTATCCTTTGGATACCTCAGAGTGCTATTGGACGGGAGTGGGGAGGGCACATTATGAAAGTGGTCCAGCATCTCAGTTTAAAGTTTACCATGCCTGTAAAGGGGGGAATACCTTGATATTAGGCGTGTGTCTTGAAGTCATTGAAATCCAGGTTATTTAAGAACAAGGGGCAAGACTGTTTACACAAAACCCCAAATAGATAACAATTATATACATTTACAGGCAGAGCACAGTGAGAAGGAACCATACAAAATCTACTTATCGCAAGACCAGAACTTTCTTCTACTTCCCTTCTATCCAGCCAATAAGCTGTTAAGAATCTAACAGAGATGTTTAGAGGTTCAGTCCTTTTGCATAGTTTACGTCCTGAGGGATACAGGGACCCTAGCTTTAGGTATCCTTCCTTTTTTTTTTCTACTACCCATACCCTTCTTGGGGAGTTAAGATTCAAGGCTGCCTACTCACTCCACGCTGTGAGAAGGATTTTTTTAATGTTCATTTTAATGCACATCTGATGTAACTTCAGAATTGCTCCCTCCTTGCCACTGAGCACCCCTTTATACTTTCAAAATGTTCATTTCCCATAGGCCTATCCAGGAACAATCATCACCTGCCTAGACAGTAAACAGAATATGCTAATGGTGCTCCAGAACCCTAAAGTTTTAACCTGCTGTGATGCAAAACACCCCTTCTGGTCAAACAATTCAAGACCCAGGCTGTTGTTTTTTTGACACAGTTTATCATGCAACCTGGTATTTTGCATGCATATGTGACCCGCCAGACTTATTTGGTATAATTGCATAACTTAGTTTACTTGCAGTTTACCCAAGATCAGATCTTATTTGAAATCAAACACTGCAGCATTTTGTACAAATGGGTTTGGAAAGACTGCCCCTTCTGCACCCTGAACCAGTTCCCTCCAAAGATTGTTTTTAGGGGACACCATGATCTTGCCACCCCTAGACTTGATATCTAACTTGAGGTGGCACCCCTAACCCTTGCTTGGCTTTAGTTACTGACGAGTCACTGGCAAATTAAATTTCTAATTATATAACACATTTCTTAATCTAAAAAAAACCCACTTTTAAGCACACTATATAACATCCATTGCCTGATAAGAGTGCAGTAAGTTTACCATAACCCTTTTTAAACACAGGTGTTTGGTGAATCCATTTGGACAGCTAAGTTATCTTCTGCTCTACCACTCTCACATTACTATTCATCTGTTCAATGTCTAAAACAACTCTAAAGAACAGCTCAAGAGGAAATAATGTGATTTAATTGTTTCTCTTTGAGCTTCTTTTAAGCACGTGCCATTAATACACAATACATGAATGGTGGGAAAATAGTTATGAAGTGTCAATTAAAGACTTGTGATGATCACACTATCAGCACATTTCTCTCATTGATTACTGCTTAACACACCTGAGTTGGCTATATTCTTCAGTTGTGTCTACTTTTTTTTCTGAGCATCCAGCAGGTCTCTACTGATCAAGCTACGTATTTTACAAAGTAAACAATACATACTGCTAGCTCAGCTAGAAGCTATTTATCAAGCTGTTGAGTGCCATTTAGTGGGCAATAGGCTTCTGAATTAACACAAGAGGTGGTCCAATATGCTATTACATCTGATTTCATGGTTCTCACTTGTGAACCAGCTTCCTGGGAGTGTATTTTATGCCCACAACAAGTTTTAATCTAAAAATATAATCCTGAATTTCCAGTTTTATTTCTTCTTTTTGCAAGCTGAAGGAATACTTCCCTCTCTTTGCTCCCCCTGATGTTTCATAAACAGTCTGTGGGACAGGAAAAGCTAATTGTCCTCCTGTGACTCCAGGTTTAATAAAGTAACGAAACTCTGCTCTCACGTTTACATCTACAGATTTAGAGTTAGGGAGCTGAGAGCAGACTTGAATTCTTGTTCTGCACCTGTAGCTTTCTTTAAAATTCTGTAGAATTTTATTATATTTCATTGTTTCATTGTTTCGTAACATATCCTGCTCAGCTCGGATAACAGAAAGAAATGAATTATCCTGTTATACTTACTGGCTATCCTGGAGATGACAGGACTCTGTCTTCACAGGGGGAGAAAAGAGACTAGAGATTTTACTCTACTGTATGTAAAGCATTCCCTAAGGCTCTTATCCACAGCAGTGCCACAGAAGACTACTAGGGTAATATATTATGGACAAGGAGGTCCAAAACACGTGGGGGATGTTTATCAAATGAGACCGCTACCAGGAACTGACCATGAAACAGGACATTTTCGGGAAAATGCTTCTCATGAAAACTGCGTAAAATTCCCGCCTCTCTGACTGCCGGTAGCAGCTTTGTGGATTCCCTTGGGATGGTTTACAAACAAAAGACACCCAAGTGTGCAAAGGACATTGTTATGTAATTGTGGATTAATTTCTGCACTACAGAAATAAGATTGTGGTAGTAGTAAGTGATTTCTTTTTTTTTTTTTTTTCATTTGGTGTTCTGTTTTCTGATCCAAAGATCAAAGAACTAAGAGTTAACTTGTTTCCCGTTGCTTTTACATCAGCTTTGACAGGAAGTAATTACAGGTAGTTTGCTCAGACATGATACTGATATTCATTGTGTTTCTGCTGGAAAAACTGCACGTCTAGATAGAATTAGTATGATAAACTTTAGTTATCAGTTGGACATATTTAAGATAGGAAATATATTAAGACAGGCAGATGTGTGACATAAGTTGCTTCAACATTGTAAGCTAAGTTCAGACACATGTGTTTTGCTGTGCTAAACATGCACGTTATTCAAACCAGGGCAGCTGATTTGTAGATTAGAATTATTTGTACAGGTAACTGAAACAAATTTAACTCTCCCCATTACAAAACCATATTTGAGTGCTAAATATTTAACTGCTCAACTGGGATAGAGTTATACACTTACTTGAAAAGTGGCATTGTTGTGAAATAAAGTCAGGCTGTTCTGTGCCACATTTTAAAGTCTGTTTTCAGATGCTCCTAATCTAGTTTTAAGTTGTTTTCACCATCAAATTTGCATTATCCTCAGACGCTGTTACCAGTCAAGCACCAAGAAGCACTTTCTTCACACCAGGAAGTTAGTCATAAGAGAGACGTGTAGGAAAAGATGTTCCTCCATCCAGGAAGGTCTCAGTGCTACGTGTGAGACACTTGCCTATCCTCCTAGGAGCATCAGTGGGCTTTGGAGTTGTTTAATCATATGATTAGAGTCAAATAATAGTAGCATTTGGTTCCCCTACTTGGATAAAATGCTAGAAATCTGATGCAACTGTTTTAGGAAGGCTTATTGCATATCTATTAGGCAAAGATTACAGATCAGCAGTAATCATCAAGACCTAATTTAGAGAATCAGATTTACCTTTCCTTTTTTGCACTAATACCTTCTCCGTATAATTGAATGTTTTGCTGTGAACATCTTATGTTATTACAAGAAATTATGTATAGTAAGATTTTAAAATTATGTGAAAAATGAACATACCTACATACAGAATATTCTAGTACTCCAAGAAGTAAAAAGAAAAAAATCATTATGATTACAGAGCAGTTAGCAGGAGTGCACACAGATTTTCTCTCAAGTAGACTCCTACCAGAGCACAATAACAAGAGCTCACTACAAATTCACATTTAAAAAATGAACTTTCTTCTAGGTGCTGGACTTTTATTACAGGTTAAGGCTGATAAAGCTGAGGCTTGTAAACCTGTGAGTTTTCTATCTAAATAATTCTCAAAGCTCTTTTTAGAAAAGGGTCAGAAACTTTGTTTCTTGCACAAAAAAAAAAGTGAATCCTCCAGTTTCTAGGTCCCTCAAATTCGGAAGGAGAAGAATATTCTGATTGCAATGATTCTGTCAAACTTATGGAGCTTCAACACAATCTAAGAGCAAAAATTGACCAACTGAACTAAGAAATAGTTATAGAAATTAAAATATTTACCATAAACAAAAAGTAATTTTATTCCTAGGTGATGCAATAACCAGAAAAAAAAAAAAACCTGCTAGATGCTGGAGACTTAAATTTATTTACAACCCCTGAGGTAATGGGTGACATGCATTTAAATGCAGATGAATGTGAAGCAACAAGATAGGACCAATGAATAGTTATTTGCTGATAAGAAGGAAACAAAAGAGGTGGGAGTGCAGGGGAAATAAGAATAAGACGTCTTCTGTTCATGATACACCTAAAATGTCCAAAGTGATGAGGGAGAGCATCACTATGTAATGAGGGTGGATTATAGCCAAGAAACATCTGAGTTGCCTCTTACTTAAGTAAACAGCAGCAGTGGCTTGATTTTATGCTTTAGATCTCACTTGAATGTAACCCTTTTTCTGAAATACAACACAAACCAGACTTACTATGTAAATGTATTTCAAAATGCTGAGGAAGGAAAACATAAGCTGTGCAAGGAACCCTTTACAGCAAAACCAAAACTCTTACTTAAGGTCTGAATTATGAAAAGACAGAGTACTTGACTATTACTGTAATCCCAGTCATCTCAATGCCTCAGTTTGCTTCTGTGGAGTCTTTCCCTTCCTTGTTTTCATTCAGTTGCATTTGCAATTCATCTTGCATTTGTGACCTGACAGGAATTCTGTAGAAGCTGTTTAAGAAAGAAAACACATACCCTAAAACTACAGCCCTGGAAGTAATTTTCTAAGGTGTCTGAAGGACAGTCAGAGAATTACAGTTTCACCATTTTTTTCACCCCCCCAATATGAAATAACAAGAAAATGAATCTGATTTCATGAAGGTCAGATTTGGAACATTCCTAATTTGACATGCAACATGTAACCGAAATAATAAAAACCCCACACCCTCAAACAGAGCTATCCATTAACTTCCTTATTTGAAAGCAAACTTTGGCAAAATCATTTCATATTTGCTTCAGAAGCAAGGGGATGGATGGCTGAAAGACACCTGCAATTAATCACTCAAGATGCATCCCATAGGTAAGGAGCAGAAGGACACTTGCTACATTTTTTCCCCCAAAGGGAATGAATCAATAGGAACATAGCATCTATCTTTTGAAAATCATGACAGGCCCTTTAACTAAACAATAGAGGATGAAGAAAATTATCTCATAAAAGGACTAGCAATTTGCCTTAATTTTAGAATGGTGAAAACTACAAGAGATTGGAACCCCTAGGGCTTGATCTTACATTTTCTTAGGAAAGACTTAAAAAAAAGACTCTGACCACCAAAATACACATGTAAACACCCCCCTTCCCCCTTTGTCCGAAAGCCACAGCATATTTGACTGTAGGAAATGGCATGTGTTTTGTGTACATGGAATAAAAAAGTTGAATGGCTTTTCTATGCAACTTACTGTTTTGGATTGCCAGAAGTAGGTGGTTAAATTGTGATTCTGTTATCTGGGACAAGATCTTAACTATAGCTATGATGGTAGTTAAATTTCCACTCTTCAGATGCTGTTTGAGCCATTCAGCTTTCATTAAGTTGAACAGGATCATGATCTTTGAAAGTGGTAATACTTCCTTTTTTTCCCCCAGCAGCTCCCAGGAGCTCTGTGCTTGCTACAGGGATGGCTTAGCTGGTGAAAGCTATTCATATTCCTAAAACCAAAGTGTTCCTTCTACTTCCATGTTTCTTCCCTCTTTTGAGCTGTCTTTGAGAAGAAGCAGGTGTCACTTTACATTCATTCCCTTTCTGGCCTTCACAAACCCTTCTGGCTAGAGGTACTTAAACTATGTTGTGTACTTGACCATGTACCAGACTGTATATTCATAGCACACTGTGGTATAACTGATCTGTCTTACTGTGCTGATCAGTATAAAGTTGCTCTAGTACTAAACTAATCTTTTGGATATATGGGGATCCAGCGGCTGTGCACTGCTGGGCATCCAGTAGGTCAAGTAGAGTTAAAAGGACTAGAGTATTACAAATACTGTGCACACAAATGAAAGCATCCTGTCCACTCTTTTGTTAGGAGCTCGCAGGGGAGGGGTTGTCTGCCCGTGCTCCCTTCTAAATCATCTCTGTTGTTAAGAAGGTGATGCATCTCCCTGCGCTTTCCCTCCATCTCTCTGCTCTGCTGTTCTGTATTGTTAACCGGGCTGAGAACAAGTATTCACTCTAATTTAGCCACATTGCCTCTTACTGCTATGGCACATCCTTTCTTGAGGAACAGAGGGTTATCGTCTCTTTTGTAGAACACACTTATAAACCATGAGGGTCTTTGGTTGTCATTAAAAACCAAACAGCCTCTTAGATTTTGCAGATTAAGTAGGTAGGCACTGGCTAAGCAAAACGGGAGAACCAGCAGCAGACACCATCATTAAGCTCAGTCTGTGCCATTATTAAACCAATGCCTATGAGATATCAACTAATGGCTTCAGGTACCTTTTCTTGGAATCAAGATCAAAGTTATTATATATGGTCATTAACAATTTAATGTCTTTTTCTGACTTTTTTTTTTTGCAAGAGGGGGCGTGTTACTGTTTGTGGTGTTCTTCCTGCCAAAATCCAGTTTGAGCTGTTGAACACTCCCTATCCAGTGCAGTCTGGTTTTGTTACCACCTGTTTTTACTGGAAAGAACACCATGCTTCAGGGTATGCATTTGGTAGTTAAGATACTTATTATCAAGTGCACCTTTTGCAATAAATTTGCATTTCACAATGAGGAAGCCCAGTGTAGAAGGATCCCACAATTGTAAGCATTCCTTGTTTTTTTCCCTGCCAAAGTTCAGTAAGACCCCAAGCTGTTTGAACTGTCTCTCACAGAGATGACTAACAGTGGTCCATATTCATCACCTAAATTAGGAAGACAGCGGCCCTAACTCACCTACACAGTGTGTTTTTAAAATCTGGGCTATTGTCTGAGGACAAAGTCACCTCTGCAGAGCCTATGCCTGGAGCTGCTTCACTCAGCAGCAGCATTGCATCCGAGTTCAGCTAATTAGCATTCAAGGAAGGGAACAGAGTAATTCATTGCATATAGTGGAGTCAACATAAAGTTGTTATGCCCAGCAGCAGTAACAGCACCACACTGAAGTCTGGGGCTTCAGCAGGTTCTCAAGGAGAGGAGGTTGCCAGACCTACCTCCTCTCACCCAGCAGCTCTCTAGTTTGAGCCAGTCAACAGTCAGGAGCTGTCCCTATAAAAGTTAACTTTTTGACAGAGAAAGCTGCTAGCATGCAAGGTTATGGATGGTTTGGAGGAAATGGGGTTTCTGAATTGTGTAGGCGCTACTGCTGATATCTTTTGATTCCCTTTACAGACCAGACGTGTTTCCCCACAGTGATGCAAAGCCTACTTCACTCCTAGGTGGAAAGCGGCAACATTAGCATGAAAATATCATGCTAACAGCATATTTGGAACTTAGGCTTTTGTGAGCAAAAAACCAGCTCACATGAACACAGAAATGTTTATTTTCCTGATTGCCATTCCCCTCAAGCACTGTAACCATCTACCTCTTTTACCAATGAGCAGCTAAAGGGTAACAGTAGATAACGAACACTTGGTAACCAACGATGCACCTGATTTACTCGGAACTGGGAGGGTGTTCAGCATGAGTGAGTCTGGAAGTCAACAGGAACCCAGGAGCCTCGCTTTGCCTCCCTTTTGGCAAGAAAATTACCACCTGGCGAACCACTTTTAAAGGCTACAAGAAGTGATCTGGTTTGTAACCAGGTTGTGAAGCCCTTTGTTCTCACAAAGAATAAGCTAGAGATATTTTGCCGCAGTGACACCAATCAGAGAGAGCCCAAGGACGACGTGAGGTACAAGATAAAGAAAAGCAACAGCGCTTATGGTACAATGCCCAGCTCCACATGCTTCCGGTACAGTTCCCAGCTACTGAAAAATTATTTGTTTGAAGGTCATCCATTCTTCTGTGCTTAAATAAAGTTTCTAGTGAAGTGTTAGTCATTCACTGAAGAATTAAACCAGACACACCGTTTCATGCCAAGAGATCATAATATGGTTCACACTGGGCCCAAGGCCAAGAAGGAAAGTAGTTTGTGAAGCCTAGTTAAAAAGCTTGTATAGTTTAAGAATTTTCTGGGCTCTCTTCCATCCTTAAAATTGACACCCATATATATACACAGCTTAAACATTACATATTTGTTTGCAGGCTCTTTAATTATCTGAATAAAAAGCAGTCACTGCAAACTGCATATGTTCATAGGAAGTTTACAGAGACCACTAGATTTAGAGGCATTGTGTGTTACCTTATCTTGTCCTTCTCTGCAGGAATATACTCTTGACAACATTTCCAACTTTTTAGGTTAGAAAAAGGGACCAGTCTATGAAAGAGAGATTCAGGACAAAGCAATCAATGATCCTAAATGAGGGAAAGCCTCCTGTTCAAGATGAGTCAGTGTGATGATTTGAGGACTTGTCTACATTGTAGACTGGAACACAGTGCAAAGATCCTGATGCCAGTAGCAGAACTGAAGGCAGCATAGCTGGGCAAATGTGGCTCTGTAGGACTGGAATTAGTATCTGCTACTCGTTGCTTTTGGTTGTGACTCGGTGTAGGAGACAGGACAGGGCAGGCAGTAGATTGTAGTAGCAGATACTCTGGTTAATGATTAGGAAGAGGTGATTCCTGGTAAAATAGAAAATATCTTCCAGTGGAGAAGACATTTTCTTCCCTTCACTTAGAAACCTCCCCCCCCGCCCCATCCCCCCTAGATGTTTCCCCAAATTTATGACTATCATCTCTATTTTATGGAAGATATCCTTTCTTATATTAAGCCTGAGTACCTGTCAATAGGAAGAGCATGCCTGTCATGCTACTGAGAGACAGCTGGAGCTAAAATGGTGTCATGGTAACAGAGAGGCAGTTTCAGAGGTAGTGGAAAAGCCCTGTCAGAGTGCAGGAATTTTTGTGGACAATTCTACTGAGATGCCACTTCTTTAGCCTCTAAATCTTCTAGCAGATAGAAACAACACAAGTACTGGCTCTGCTGCAGACTGAATGGAGCTCTAGCAAGCCTGAAAGTAGCATGTCTGTAGTTTCCAAATTTATCCTGTGCTTTTGGGAAAAACAGCTTCAAAGAAAGAGAATCCATTAGGCTTTTAAATCTGTTTGTCAATTTATATGTTTTAGGCTTTTGCTGCTACAAGTGGACTAGAAACATTTTGATAAAAGCAGTCTAGTGTAACAGCTGGGCTCCTGATAGGAGCTAAAGAACAGCAAAAGCCAAGCTGAAAAAATAAACCTTGTTTTCTGCATGGGCCTCTGAAGCCCCATGTACCTTTGGTGCTCAGTGCATGCCAAAGCACAGGTTTGGGATTTTAAGCAAGAAACAAAGAACGAAGAAAAGCCAGGAAGTCATCAATCTAGGAAAAAAGTAGAAGTTTTAACTTTGTCTCCTCCTGAAAACTGATTAAAGGCTAACATAGCAGTTTGGCTGGAAAGACCGCTTCCCTTCCAAGCCCCAAGGTAAGCAAGTATTATAAATGCTCTGGGGGAGTGGCACCAGGAAAAAAAAAAAGGTAGAAAATTGCTAATTATTTGAGATGGGTCCAAACAAAATCTAAGCAACTCTTCTGCTATGAGGTGTGTTAATCTTGGCTATGGATCAGATCTCTGTAGCTCATGACCACTGTTAACTGGGAATTTTACATAGTGCGTTTAAATATAAAAACTGATGTAATATAGCACACGTGTTTGTAAGACAGCAGAAAAGCAAGTGCTAGCTGCACACAAACATGCACACACATTCATTTGATTTCTTTTGATACATGAAGCTTTACCAAAAGAGTTGCCCCAGGTGATGGGTTGAGGACAAGGGCTCTCCATAGAACTGGGCACCTTTTACCATGTGGTAAGTCACCTGTGATGTGCATCAAGCTACAGATCTGACAATACAGCGGTATTATGTTCACTGTCTACATCAATGATTATTGACCGTTATTAGAAATGGTAACAATCCTATCAGTTGAGAACAGATGGAGGGGAGGACAGAGGTTACAGCATGGTAAGGCAGTACTGAGGAAGGTCATGTGGACAGTGAAAGCAATCCTCATTCTCTTCCTCTCTCCTCATCATTTTGCAGATGAGGTCACTGTGTGCAGGAAAGGAGTGAAATGCAAGTTTATCTCATGCAGTCAAAGAGGTAGGAAGATTATTGCTCCCATTATTCCTTGCTACATTTTCTGAGCCACTCAGATTAGGGACACATCCTAATGTTGTTTGCTGCAGTCTAGCTGTAGTTCTTATTACTATTCACGAAGAGCTGTGTGACAAAAATGATGGCTCTATCACCTTATTTCCACCAGGAATGTGCTATTCTAGGGGATTTCTTGCTATATTATTTTTATGGAGAAAAAACTGTGATATTAAATATTTCTACAGACAGTTGGAGTTTAAGCACTGTTTCTCCAGAGTGAAGACAGCAAAATCTTCATGACAAGTGTTTTAACAGCTGCATGTAAGGACAGTATATACGGAAGTAAAATGGGGCTGTATGCCCCATTTTATGTGCTGTATGTGTAGATGGGAAAGAATAGGAAGAGTTTTTATTATTATTTGACAACAAATTGTGTTTCAGATTCGTGTTGGCCTTTACTGGCATATGAAATTGAAACTAAGAGTGTGTGTGGGAAAGGGTTGAAGTGGTGTCCAATACTGCCCTTTCATTTCCTCAAATAAACCCCCCCCCACTATTATGATGGCAGAATGTCATATTAGCAGGAAAGAGTTTAAAAGTATTTACATTCTTTTTGATCATAAGTGGGAAACAAGCTTAGTAATGTTGAATTGAATGGAAGTAAAATAAGAACAGAGAAATAGCTTCACTAACATTCAAAGGTTGTCACATGTACCAGCAGTATCTCAGTTTAACAACAACAGATTAACAGAATCATTAAAACAAAAACAGAAACAAAGAAACAAAACAACTCAAATCCTACAAACCACAACCCCAAAGCTAAAAAGAATAAATCAATTTTCAATAAAGAATCTAGAAGAAACTGTGAATGGCTATATTGCCAGCTTTACACAATATATTACATGTAATTACCAAATGGCATATATGTGAACTCATTTGCAAGAAACTAGTAGGAGAGCGAAGGATGGAATACTTTGAATTATGATGCTAAGAGTCCAAACTAGCTATAGGTCCACATAAAACTACTGAAAATATACAGCTAATTACAGGCCAGAAATGAAACTGAGAGCAAGCCAGCAGCACTAAGGGAAAAAACAACCAGCCCCCCAAAAACTCCGCCATAGAATAACTGAAAATAAGAACCCCTCACTGGCAGAATAAGTTATGGTGCAGAAGGCATCAACACCACAGCTACTAGCAGTTACAATACACAGTAACTTCCAAAATGGAGGCTGGATAAAGAGTACAAAGGGAACCTTTCCCCCCCACCTAATCTTTTGTGAACTAGTGACATGAACAAGGTGTTCAAACATTGACTAACCAGGCTTATCCATTCTCTGCAGTACCAGTGATAACTCACCCCAGACCACTAGGCTGAGTGCTGACTGCAAGTTTCTCATATGGCAAAAAACTGCACCCCAAATCAAAAAAGCCTAAGCCTCCATAGGCCTAGACAAAAGTATGGTACAGCACAAGAAGAAGTGTGTGCCTGTGCAGTTGCTCCCTGCCAAGTTCACTATAGCTTGCGAAGAGCTGAATTATGCTTGTTTGCCTGGAGATGGGCTGTAGGCTGGAGTGGAGGGGCCAGTCCTTTGCATGTGTCCTTCTGGCTCTTTTCCAGATGTTGCAGCAAATGGGGAGGAGGGGGGGGGGGGGAAGCAGGAGAGAAGAGGAACATCAAGGTGGCAGAAAGACACAACACCAAGAATAACTAGATTGTTGAGATCTATTTTAAACATCAGAGCTTTCTGTCATGGCAGTTACAGACACAGTAAAGTCAAATGCGTCTTTAAACAAAACACACAGAAAACAACACATGGGCTGAGCCTCTTGTGAAAGTCCATTTTGTTTCCACAAGAATTCAGTAAGCACTGGGCACCTGGGCTTCACTGAACTCTGAATAATCTCAGCCTTAAATTTTTGCATTAGAAGTGTAAGGGAGAATTTTTCCCAGTTATTGAGAATAATGTTAAGTGGATTTTAGAGAGAAACTCTTGAGAAATCAACACCGATTATGTTGCTTTAGTAGTAAGAGATCAAACAAGTAATTACCAGATTAAACATACTTTTCATTCTTTGGGAGCTTTGCTAGATCACATGGCTCAGGTAGTTCATTTAAAAATTAGCCCCTTTGAGTTTCCCACTTTGTTGTACAGATACAGACAATTCTAAATACAGTTGGGCATTGTGCTTTTGTAAGATATTGGATCTCTTAAGTTTTCCCCAGTAAAACATTACCTGCGAAATAGAAAAACAAACCAAACACTATAGGGCATTTTAATACTTAGATCAACAACAAGCAGCACACAAAACCTAAACAACCCCTCCAATCCAGCATTTTATGTAACAGATAAAGAGAAAGGAAAGAGCAGAAAGGAAAAGCGAAGTCTGGCTACCAATGCCATTTCCAGTGGACAGACTGGTTTCAAGAACAAAGGTATGATTTTCTAATAAGGGTTGAATTATTCCTACGGAGGTTCTAAATACAGCCAGCATGTTTGGCTTAATGATTAGCACACCTGGGAAAATGGACAGAAAGGCTGAAGGAATGGTAATGGCTATTGGTACTAAACGTGACTAAATGACAGAACAGGATGTGATTTGTTGTGTCGTTTCCCTGCTTTAAGTCCTTTGGAATCAAAAAGCTAGAAGGTATTTTGAAATTTATTTTGAAGTTCATACCTTGGAAGGTATTTTGAAATTTATTTTGAAATTTATTTTGAAGTTCATACCTTGTTCATCCTGAAGCCATAAACTAACACATCACTTGCTAAAATTCTTTAACATATAGAGGATGACAAATGCTCTATAAGTTTGATATAATAATTGCCGTTACTTTTATAGTAGTGTAGCAACAGCAGGGAGATGGGCTCAGAATTCAGTTTAAAAACAATGTCAGATGCCAGCCAACACAGTCAGGAACCCATCTTCTAGATCTGTTCCAACTGGCGTTAGTTGTTTGTACATTTGTCACATATGATTAGTGATGAATGCATTTTAAAGTGCTGACAGTGAAATTCTGGGGAATTTCTTTTCTTCATACAGCGTATTCATCACTAATCTGGGGAATTTCTTTTCTTCATACAGCGTTTGTTAATCTCAGTTAATCTTCTGAAGTAGTAAAACAATTCAGCTTCGTTTTTACATATAATGTGTTTCAACAATCTGATAAATCATGTGTTTACATTTCAAGTAAAGGCCCAATTACTAAAGTTCATTCACCTTTTTCTGTGCAACTCTAGCAAGAATGACTGTTGATACTGATAAAATACACTACAGTCAGGCGTCACACCAGAGTAAAATTAATCTGCTGTTACTGAAGACCCACAGTATTTATTGCAACTTGACTGTGAAAATTCCTGTTTATTAAATCTTTTAACCTGTAGAACAGCAGCTCATTTCTGCATACTTACTATTAATAAAGTGTTCTCAGAAATGGGCTAATGCTTTACAAGGATTGACACTATCACATAACAATGCACATGCACACACAGGATTAAATGCAGTAATACAGGGCTGCAAGAAGTTCTGCTCTGACACAGAGGTAGGCAGGCCCTGCAGGAACAGCAGAAGGCATTTTACTTGCACACAGAGACTTACTTAGCTTTACATATGAGGTACTGCAGTGAAATAAAAGAGAGAATTTATGTGCATAAAATCAGCATACATGGAAGCCTTCAAAGGCTATGGACTCAAGTTTTTACCCGTCTGTTCCCAACCAAGCATGTTAGATTTTCCATTACCCAGTCCCTTGTACACTCCATTCCTTTAAAGGCCCCAAATTTGTCACATGGACTGTAAACCCTGTGTTCCTTGTTCACTAGAGAGAAGCAGTGAAATGAACTTCACCTAGTTCATTCATACATCCACGGGTCCTGAAGGAACTGGCAGATGAAGTTGCCAAACCACTATCCATCATATTTGAGAAGTCGTGGCATGCTGGTAAAGTTCCCGCAGACTGGAAAAGGGGAAACATAACCCCCATTTTAAAAAAAGGAATAAAGAAGACCCGGGAAACTACAGGCAGATCAGTCTCACCTCTGTACCTAGCAAGATCATGGAGCAAATCATTCTGGAATCTA
>NW_010121011.1:0-579 GCF_000699245.1 Pterocles gutturalis
GGATGGCTGGACCCCCCCCAGTCCCGTGCGGAGCTGGCGGTACCTGCACGAATGCCTCCTTGTTGAGCTCCAGCTCCGTCTGCGGCACCTTGAAGTCAGCAGTGGGAAAGAGGCGCAGGAAGAGCTCCCGTGGGATCTTGCACTGGAAGGCCACCTGCGAGGGGGGACAGTGCTGAGGCCCCCACCAGCACCCTCCTCCTGTGGTCCCACCCCCAGAAACCCAGCTCTTACCCGCACACTCCGGAGTACAGCACCCTTGGCCAGGTTCAGGATGAGCTGTGAGAAGGAGGGGAAGGGTGGGTCAGACAAGTTGTCCCCACAGATGTGGCCTTTTGTCCCCACCAGGATGGGATGGGGTCAGGAGGGGGTCCTACGATGGGATGGGATGGGATGGGATGGGATGGGATGGGATGGGATGGTCCCTCTCTGAGATGGGATGGATGGGCTGGAGAAGTTCCACCCTGGGATGGAAGGTCTCCCACCATGGGATGAGGTGGGACTGGGGAGGTAGGTCTCACCCAGGGGTCACCCACACCCCCATCTCCACCAGCACCCAAGCACAACAGCAGGGCTCAGCCC
>NW_010121011.1:606-960 GCF_000699245.1 Pterocles gutturalis
CAGGGATGTCGCAGTGGAGAAGATCCCACCAGGCATCACTGAAGCCCCCCATGGGGCATCAGAGGGGCTGGGGGCAGCGCCTCAGCTGGCCCCTCCTCACCTCATTGTTGGCTTGTCCCCTGACCTTCAGCGAGGTGCCGCAGTCGTTGAGGGGGGTTCTCAGCATGAAGTGCGTGGCGTTCTTCTCCGCCTGGCAGCTGATGTCCCGCAGGGTGATGTTCACCACATCCTTGATGGGCTGGGAGAAAAACACCCTGCGGTCACCCACGGGCTGGGGACAGCCCTGTGGCACCCACCCCGAGCACCCGGAGCAGGATTCGAACCCCTGGGGCAATGCTGGTGGGCATCACCCCC
>NW_010121011.1:1296-1736 GCF_000699245.1 Pterocles gutturalis
TCCGTGTCGGGCAGGAGCTCCCCGGAGTGCAGCGCCGGAGAGATGGAGGCGATCTTGTAGTTCCCAGAGACCTACAGGGGGGGAAGCATGGGGGGGCTGAGCGGGGACAGGGACAGCTTCTGGGTTCATCCTCGTTAGGAGGGCTTGTGGCAAGCGGGCCACCACCTCCCTGTGCCCAATGCTTCCACATGCCCTCCTGTCACCCCCCTCCGTGCCACCAGCATCTCTTGGGCATCCTGCAGCCCCCTTGGGGAGGTAAGGTGAGGGGGGACACACATCCCGCTCATCCCTACCAGGAACTGGATGTGGCAGTTGTTGAAGGAGAAGGACCAGGTGAGGTTGAGCCGGCTCTGCAGGATGAGGATCTGGTTGTTCACAGTTCCCTCGGGACAGCTCAGGGACAGGTTTACCTCCGTGATGGGGAAGCTGCAAAAACCATG
>NW_010121012.1:0-2744 GCF_000699245.1 Pterocles gutturalis
GCCCCAGCACCTGCCTGGCTGCAGCCCCAGCAGCCTGACCCTCGCCACGGGGACCCCGTGCCCTGTACCTGCTCCGCCGACGTCCAGATGGGCTGGCTCTGCTGCGTCCGGATGATGCCCTTGATGGCCTCGTACCAGGCGTTGCTGCTGCCGCTGAGGCTGGTGGTGGAAAAAAAAGGTGAAGAGGTGGCTGCAGTACTTCTTCATCTTGCTGGCCTGGGCGTAGAGGCGCCGGGAGCTCTTCCTGGAGTCAGGCGCCAGCCACTGCCGCATGGCCTTGATGCCCTGCCGGCTCTCGGGCTCACAAAACACCACCACCGGGTAGTACTGCACGTAGTTGAGGCGCTCCACAGCCGAGGGCGTGATGTCCAACAGGGCGTGCTTGTCCTGGGGCAGGGCACAGCCATCAGATGGGGACAGGGACGGGGGCCGTGGGCTCCCCCTGGGCCTGCGCCCACCCAGGACACGAGAAAGGTCTCTCACCCTTTCTGCGATCTGCCGCACCGAGTCCAACTTGATGACCTTGGCCGATGCCCCATCTCGGGGTACGCTCGCTGCAGGACACAGAGACGTGGCGTGAGAGGGGCTGGAGATGCGGCATCTCCGGCAGCCCCAGGCTGGGTCTGGCCATGCCCGGCCCTGGGCCTGTGTCCCTTGAGGGGGGACACGTCTGGGGCCTGGCTGGTGTCATGGCACATGGGGAGAGGGGGAATGAATCCAGGGAGGTGTTGGGGTGTCACGGGGAGGGGACAGTGAAGGCAGGACTGGGACAGAGCCCCAGATAAAGAGCCCCCACAGGTCCCAGGCATGGAGTGTCCAGCTGCTGGGTGTGATTTTCCCCCAGTGTTGGGGACACTTACGGGCAATCTCGAACAGCTCGGGCAGCTCCGTGCTCAGCTTCTGCATAGCGATGTCTGCGATGGGGCCCAGGATCACCACCGGCCGCTTGAAGCTGGCTGTGCGGAGGAGACAGAACAGCTTGGGGAGGCTGGGGGTGAGGGCAGAGCTTGCAGCACCCAGGCGTCCAGCCCCACTCCTCGAGGTGCTCGTGGGCCTGGGACTCACCCCGCTCCTCCCGGGGGAGCTGGGTCCCCTACCACCCGCAGTGGCACAGCCCTGGGGGGTCTAGGCAATGGGGACACAGCCCTGGTGCCCACCTTCCTTCAGGACGACCTTCTCGTACGGCGGGTAGTGGCCCTGCTTTGTGAGGGCAGACAGGTCCTCCCGGCTCTTCCGCAGCATCTTCTTGGCTCCCCGCAGGCCCCGCAGCTTCCAAAACTCAGCCCGTGCCCCAGAGGGGTTGCCAGCGGACGTGGCTTTTAGCACCGACTCCAGGCTGGCGATCTGCTCGGCCCTGGGAGGGGAAAGAGCTCAGGATCTGGAGCCTCTGGATTTACCCCCTGCTTTGTCTCTCTGGGCTCCAAGGAATGGGGCAGGAGAAGTCAGCATCCCCCCTCGGAGGCACCACTGGATGAGGCTGTGGTAGCCTCTTCCCTCCAGGACCCTGGACAACCAGAGCATCAACTGCCCCGTCACCCCCGAGAAGGGATTTCAGCAGCTCATGCCTCCTACCGCTGCTCCACCAGCCCTTGCCCTGCCTCTCCCTGGGCCCAGCAGCCATGTCTCCGTCTCACTGGGGAGCCATCCCCCAGCTCTGCTCATCTTGGGGCCGTTCCTGGCTCCATCCCTACCTGCTCTGGTTGGGGATGATGCCCTTGTCCTGCTCCTGCAGGTCCCTGCCCATGCGCACGGCCAGCCAGCTCCCCAGCCTGCCCCGGTACATGGTGTCCAGCACGTGGAAGACGTCCCCACGGACGAAGCTGAGCCCCGACGGTGTGTCCTTCTCGTAGTCAAAGTGCGTCCGGATGTAGAATGAGTCACTCACGTTGGACGAGATCATCTTCCTGTAAACTGTAGCCCAGAGGTTGAGGGGCCATCAGTGAAAGAAGTGGCTGAGGAGGAAGATGCTGGACAAGAAGGTGCTGGAGGGATTTGGGAAGGAACTGGGCTGACTGGGAGCCCGCACAGGGGCCCTTGCTGCTAAGGAGGGTGTTGGGGACACCTTTCCCTCCTGTGGCTCTCTCAGGCATGCTGCGAACAGCAGGACCTGACCCCCCCGCACACTGGCATCTCCAGGCTGAGCCATGGTGCCATCCAGCCCCTGTGCCACAGGATGCCAAGGCACAACCGGGGCTGGGATGGTCTGGTCCCTCCCGTCACCTCTCTGAAGGAGGAGGAGGGGGTTGTGGGGAAGAAGGACAACCCTGTGTGGGCAGAAAGAGCCACGGCAAGTCCAGCAGCTCTGATGCTTGCTCAGAAGAGACAGAGGATGGAGAGGCACAAGCGCAGGATGAGGCTGGTCATTACTCACTGTCCTGCTTGCTCTGAGTCCACACCGTCATCTCCTCGCCCGGCGGCAGGCTCATGAGATACTGCACGGCCTCCTCGCGGGTCAGGTTCTGGAAACTGGTGTCGTTCACCTGCCGCGGAAAAGCACTTGGACACGGCTCCGCCGGTGGGACACGGCGTGGGTACCAGCGGGGGTCCCAGGGCAGGGTGGGAGAGGGAAGTGGTCCCTGTCACCCAAGGGCCTGTCACAACCCCCAGTAGCCGTGGGGAGCGCCTCTGGGCCAGCTGAGTGGTGCCTGGATCCCGCTGGGTGTCAGCATGGTGCCGGAGACAGGACTGTGCCCTTGGGCAGCGCCTGCAGAGCAAGCCGGACCGGAGCGGTTAATGGGCACCAG
>NW_010121013.1:0-23045 GCF_000699245.1 Pterocles gutturalis
AGACTCCACCTGGAGTATTGCATCCAGCTTCAGGGCCCCCAGCACAAGAAGGACATGAATCTGTTGGAGCAGGTCCAAAGGAGGGCCACAAAAAATGATCAGAAGGCTGGAGCACCTCTCCTATGAAGACAGGCTGAGAGATTCAGGGTTGTTCATCCTGGAGAGGAGAAGGCTCTGGGAAGACCTTACAGCAGCCTAACAGTACTTAAAGGGGGCCTACAGGAAAGATGACGAGGGACTTTTTACAAGCGCTTTTTAGGACAAAGGGTAATGGCTTTAAACTGAGCAAGGGTAGATTTATATTAGATGTACAGAAGATATTTTTCTGTATGAGGGTGGTGAGACACTGGAACAGGTTGACCAGAGAAGTGGTGGATGCCCCATCCCTGGAGGTGTTCAAGGCCAGGCTGGATGAGGCTTTGAGCAACCTGGGCTAGTGAAGGGTGTCCCTGCCCATGGCAGGGGGGGTGGGACTAGATGATCTTTAAGGTCCCTTCCAACCCAAACCATTCCACGATCCTATGATCATGCCTGTGTTTCAAAGCACCAGTCAGTTATTTGTAGTCTTATGACTCCACCTGGATTTTAAGTGCATCTAACACAAACCGGGAGGAAAGTTTCTCATTTAGTTTGCTCTCAGAAATCCTATTCACATGCACCAAAGCCATGCTGTGAACCAAACCAGTGCATGCTAAAAGGGGAAAACTGGAGAGTCTTATAAAAATATGATTATTACTTTCCAAAACACTAGTGTAGATGCTAATCACATCCATGGGAATTGTGACTGACATCAACAAGAACCGGAGAAACCTGGGTGGAAACTCAGAACCCTAAATTTGACATTGAGTCCTAGGAGTTATATTTCATATTGAGAATCCACCATAATAAATACTTAAAATCTCATAAAATCTGTTCATGATGGAGGTGAAAAGCATCTGAATTATGTATTATTAATGTATACTCACTCATCTTGTTAATTTAATTAGTGAACTGGATAAGATTGTCTCTTTTTGTGATCTTCCTATGAAAGCAAGCAAAAGTACATTGTGTAAGACTAGTTGGTTAACATCAACACTGTATCACTTTTGAAGTTTCTGACAATGAATGACTTAATTTATCTTCGTTTGCTTAGTACTCAACCACTGGATAGCATCTAGAGCAATACAAAACAAAAAAATATAAAATGTTTTTATGCTGGGGTAAAAATCAATCATTCAGTGATTTTTTTTGCTTTGTTTCAGATAAGCAGACACATGAACATATCCCTTCAAAAACTTGCTGAGCTTTAAGGCACGTCCTAAGCAATTTCTGTTCTTGTTGTGCCTCTACCCATGGAGAGGATGTTCAAAAGCTAATATCATCTCTTTGCAAAACCCTTTCCATCATCAAAATCTATACTGATCTTTGCAAGTTTCTCTCAGAAATTGTTGGCAGTCTGAGTACATCTCTATTGCAATTTTCTGTAACTTCGACGTTAATATTTATTTATGAACTTTCAAGGTCAGAAAAAGCCAGACAAGAGTTATAAATGTATTTTTGCTTTGTTCTTTTTTGTATATCTGTGAATGAATATCTGAAATATTTCTTGGCTGGTAAACAATCTTTGTCACCTACTCCAGCACATTTTAAAACAAATTTACGGGTTTTATTTTGCCTATTTAGCAAAAGCTTTTGTTTTCCCTCTTCAGAAAGCAAAGAAGTATGATAAGAAACTGAGTATGTCTTTTTAGATGTTTTAAACGTTGGTCTTGTGTACCTGGGAGATGCATGGAGTTTCTTCATGGAAGATAAAAACTTTGTCATGTCCTGTCTTTAAAAAATTTACCAGAGAGGTAACTGAGAGTAGAAAAAAGCAAAAGAACATACTCTTGCTGGAGGGTGATACTAGGAAAAAAAATCAATCTAGAAATGAGAAGTACATTTTTAATTATGAGTAATTACCTAACAAAAAAGATTGTTGCAAGGTGAGCAAACTTGTGGTATAGGGATTGAAGATGTCCAGTAAAGGCTGAATTGTTCTTTAACCGTTATCTCAATTATTGGTTCTTGCTTCTCATAGTGAGTTTTGCAATCCGTGGCATTTTCTGAAAGACATCCATGCCAAGGCCAGTTGATTCCAGTCAGTTCTCAAAAGGTTTAACTAACAGTTACAGAAGAAGCCTTGATGTGCATATGACATATTTTATAAGTTTTATATTAAATATGTACAAGCATCAGGCCTTGACTACTATTATTATTATATGTTTATATATTTCAGGATTTTAAGATCAATTGCATCTCACTCAAAAGGTCTTTTTTATGTTTCTGGATGCATAGGTAGGCAACTACCATTTTCCACAGAAAATGAAAACATAGCTTCACAATTGTCTTAGAAGATCCTGATTTTGTCAATCTCTTCTTTGTATTTTTCTGGACTGTACAGCATCTGCTGGCAGGACTAAATGACCTCTCATGTATTACTGAGGTGGACGACTAGGAAAAAACACTCATTTTTGCACAATGAGTTTGTTACGAACACAAGCAAAAATATTTCTGTATTTAATAATGTGGGATCTTGATATTTTGTAATTCTTGTCCTTTATGTCCTGCACAGCGACTGCTGTGCAGTGGACAGGGTCGTGGACCTGGAAGCAGGATCATTGCTGAGAACTAACAGTGGTATCCCAGGCAAATTGCTTTACCTCTTTGCAAGCTTTTTTTTTTTCTCAAAACTGGAGACTCTTCAGGACAGAGACTGTCATTCAGTGTGGCTTTGTTCTTTGCCTAGTGCAAAGGGCCTCCCCTCTTCCTCAAATATTTAAGTTCAGCCTGTAATGTCTATAATAAATATTAACAGGAACATATTCTCTTCTTCCTATCCATTTATAGCCCCTTTTACAATTTAATTATCAATGCAAAATATTTAAAGTCATTAGAGACTTTTATTATTAATTTATGTCTGTAAATCAAAACTGGCCAATTTTAGAGTCTATTATCCCTAAATGAAAGTAAGTACTTGGCATCGTCCACCTTAAAAATGACAGAATCTCGGTGACTTCTTCCAGTGCAGAGCTGCCTGCTCTAACTGCAAACAATAAAAACACACACACAAAAATTAAGCAGTGTTTGTGTCATTTATTCTTATTTAGCAGTTTCAAGAAAGCTGTTGGATTGCATACCCAAGAAAAAAAAAAAAAAACATGGAGATTGTTAATATGACTCTGACTTAACTTCAGGGAAAATAAAGTTGTGTCTAAAGCAGGCTTGGAAGGGCACTCCAGTCCTGACACTTGCTAGACATGATTCTGTAGGAATCTGAACACAGTTTACTTTTGTTTCCATCTGACAGCCATTGGCATTAATAAGATGCATCCGAGAGTGAGCAGCTGGTAAGGTCCTGGGGCTGTGTGCTTCTCCTCGGCATCTCCATGTGCTCACAGGACACGCACACAGTCTATCAGTGTGGATGGGGGCTTGATACAGCCTGGCATGTACTCCTCATGCTCCTTCATCACTCTCTCCCAGCACTGTATATGGAGCACTAATGGATATCGCAGGCAATGACATGAAAGATTACAGCAATCCAGCGTTCCTATCAAAACTGAAGTTAAAAATTTCCTGACCAGGCTACAGGAGGAAAGCCACTTGCTGAAACATCACCTCAAACAGGCGTTCTCAATCCACGGAGCTCAGGACACTATGTGTTTGAGCAGCCCCTGGAACAGCAAAACACTCTGCCAGTTCTGCAGACCGTTGTCAGGTACCTTGGAGGTAGTCTCTTAACTGTTGCACGGTGGCATCTTGGCAGCTGCTCTGGCAACTGTCCTTGAGAAGCCAATGCTGAAAAGCCACGGCACCCCTAAGAGCCAAATGCTGAAATTCTGAATTATTTTGCACCCACCCTTAACCCACACAATTCCTCCATGAATTAAACACAAGTTCTGTTTGAGGAAGAACAGGGGAAGGAACTCTTTGCAAAGACAAATACTGAAAACAAATTTGAAGAGAAGGAGATTATATTGCTCTGATATCAGTTACTGAAGATGTCAGCTGTCTCAGAAACAAATAACGGCTTCTCAAACCAGTTATATTTATAGTATATTTTTCATTCTAGAGAATGAAAGCATAATAACTTAATAAAGAGCCCTGCAAACAATAACCTGTTTTTCCCAAAACCAAAGGAAGCCATCAGATGTACCTGCTGATTAATAATTACAGCAATGGAGAATGATTTAGGACTGGAAGCTTGTTTTTTTCTTTTTTTGGCATTGCAGGGTGAATTTAGGGTCAGGCAAAATGTAATTTCCCAAACTGGAATTCAGCCAGGACATATCCCTTACCCTTTGCTTGTGCTGCGACAAGTAAAGAGGAAGAACAAAGAACAGGCTGCTTCAATACTTTGCAATAAACTGTATTCTAACACTTATAATAAATCACTTCATATCAGATGGAAATGCAGTTATGTTTGCACCACATTGTTTCCTATTTTCCACCTAAAATCTGGGTACCCTAAGTTTAACACGTCTCCTTTGTCTTATGCAGAGTTTGGCCATGACTAGAATCCTAGTGAAATCCAGAAAAAAATCTCCATGACTTAGTGGGCTTTGGATAGCAGAGTAATTCCATCTGATATCAATACTTCATAGATATTGAAAACATAGATCATTTATTTTGGTGACTTTTTGCAGAGATTCTATTCTAAGGACCTAGCAGATAATAAAAAATAATTCCTTTATGTTAGTTACAAAAGATGTTTCACAGTTAAACATACATCAAAGTCAGTTGCTGAGGGCATTATATATAATATGCTAAATCTTTAACAGATGGGCTATACAACAGGCTGAAAAAATCCTTGATTAGAGCTGTGCCTCTATTGCTCTGCAAAACTTCCAGATGCCGTCATGTTGTTAATAATCTGGGGATCTCTCTTCACCATATTGGACCTGCTTGTCAGCTCTGCCCAATTAGCAAAGATAGCTCCAAGGTAAGAGCACAATTCCTAGGGCAGTGGTTTTCAACATTTTTCAATTTGTGGACCCTTAAGGATTTATCTCTGGAGAGGGGGATCTCTGCACAGCAAATGAAAATCCACAGGCAATGGGCATGCTGGGTTTGCTTACCTTTTGTGGTCCCCATAGCAGGAGTGCTGGGACCCACAGGAGTCTGCAAACACACCAGACGGAAAATGACTGTCTTAGGATAACGTGTTTCTCATAAAAAGGTTTATGTTTTTCTTGGGCCTTCGCAACTGAGACTTGTAATTTTCTGCCACATAAGAGAAGTTACCAGTCTTTAAAAAACGAAAGCTTGTGAATAAAGCAAAGCAAGCCCTCTCAAAATGTTTGGGAATAGCATGTTAACTAGCAGTTGTGGGTTTTTTTCTTGACCACAGGAAATGTATAGCTTCATTTAATATTTTGAAAACATTTTCAGAACGTTCGTGAATTCAAAGCAGAATAAATACAAGTACCTCAGCAGAACTGCCATTTCAATCAAATTAACTTTACTAATTAGGGGAAAAAAAAGAAGGCAGCTCAGTATCAGGCATAATTTGTGCTTATAGAACTCCACACTTCAGGTGATATACTCTGCCTGAGAGATAGCTAAGAGAGCAATGTACCCATCAAAATGGGAAATCAACCATGGCTACTAAATTTTTCAATTCACAAAGATTTAAAAAAAATATCCAATTTACCCAGAGGAATTTCAAGTCTTCAGATGGAACCAAAGTCATTATATTCAAATGAGTGAGTATATAAAGTTAGCCACTGATACTGAAATGATTTCTTGTTGGGTAGCTGGAAGTAATGGATGGAAATCTGCTTGTCATAACACAGCACCCAAGTGCTTGTGCTTAATTTACATTTGCCTAGACTATCTGGCTGCTTCTTTTTTGACATTTGAGACTGTGCAGTGGCTTATTGGCTGACAGAAGAAAACTTCCTAGCATCAGATGATGTGGGAAGAGCCACGGTACTTGGATGCAACCTGTCACCCAGCCACCTCACAGGTATGCCCACATCTGCCAGGGGCTCTCCACCCTTCTTCTCCTCCCTCAGGAGCATCATGTGCAATGTCCAACCAACTGGCAACCCACTGCAACCTGCCAGGGCATCGTGTCGGGTCGTGGAGGTGGGGAGAGGCAGCTTGTGCTGCATGTATTCGGGAGATACAGGAGCAGTTAGAGGAAAGCGTGAACCTAAGTCTTGCTTTCAGTGCTTGGGACTTTATGGGTTTTATGGCTGCATGATAGCATAATGATGCTGTAAATCATGCATAAAGGGCCTCTGGGGAATTTACCTTATGTAAGGGATTTCTCAGGCAGGATAAAGCCACCCACCATGCTTCTGGCAAACGCAACAGGAGAAAACAGACAGAGCAGTGTGGCTGGTAAGCCACTTCTGATGGCTGTCCTTGTTCGAACGAGGCCTCAGGAATGAGGACTCAGCTAGAGCACTGCAGAGCCAGGCTCAGGACGAATTTTTGCCAAGGATCTCCAGTAGCCTAAGAATACGGTGCAGAGGCAGCTTAAAGTGATTATTAACTTCCATCCTTATTCTGCCCTTGGTTGCTGTGCTGAGTCCAGGAAAGGAGGAAAGGAGAATTAGGGAATCTCTGCCTCCATAACTGTGAGCTGATAACGATTTGTCCATGAGGTTAAACAGCACAGGAAATAGTGATCAATATCAGATGGTTGTACCTTAAAAGTGCAAAGGCCATTTGTGCATTCTGGCCCACCATGGAGTGGGTTACAGCAGCATCAATAATTGATTCATAAACTGTGCCTACTTATTCCCAATGCTACAGCAGGTAAATATATACCAAGGCTGAACTTCGGACAGTAAAAAATTCTTTAGTTTGCAGCTGTTTTACTCTGAAATGCAGCTGTTTTTTACTTTTAATTCTGAGGTTCTGTCCCTATATTATTTGAACATATAAGCTGATCTTAAGAAACCTATGTTTGCAGTAAGGATGCTTACTTGACTTCAGGCTGCGATGTCTCTGCAGGTTGTCCACGCCATCTGAACATGGCAGGCAGAAAAGACCAGGGGACCCCAGAGCAGCACCTACAGAAAATGCACCCCTTCTACTGACACCCCATTGCAGACTGGATTTCTGCTCCTTGTGCCAGTTATAAATATTTCATCAGCACATATATGCTAAATAAGTTTCTGGTTTTGACCTTTGTTATTAATACATCATACTAACAAATATTTAACATTTTTAACAGAAGTGGCACTTGAGCTTGGCACAGATTTTTCAGCTAATGATGCCTTTTTGGGGGAGAGAAAAAGAGTGGAGTGTTGGTTACGTACTGAGCCATCCATCATTTTGATAGTGAGACCTGGCCTAAGTCTTTCTTCTTCAAGACATTAATTTTCCATCTCTCACTCCTTGCTCAGAGCAGGCCCAATCCTGCTCTTGTGTAAATCAATGGCAAAAATCCCACTAATCTCTGTGGATTAGTTCCAGTATCTCAATTTACATGTGATTAACAGTAATTTTGTCTACTTAGTGCCTAAAAAATTCATAATCAAATTTACAATAAGCTGTGCACTGATTTTCTAGGGATCCCAGCTTATTTCATAGGCTTCTAATTTCAGTGTTTAATCACTTCTGGTCTAGCCCAGTTTGCAATCATCTGACCACAAAGTATGCTCTTAAAAGCTTCCCACAAAGTTGCTGGATTTGTAGCTGACAGAATGTTAATTTGCAGGCTTTCTTTAATACTGAAGTGCAAGCAGAATTGCTCTGCTTGACAGACAGACATCCATCCATCCCCTGAACATTTACTACGCTGCAAGTCTTTTTATATTTTATTTACATTAGCTGGGGTGAATGGGCAAAGCAATCCACAGTTATGTGATGAGGGCTAGGAAGGCAGGGCAAGTGCGAAGCCTGGGTGTAAAGAACATGGAGCTGTCCTTGCAAAGATGACACATGCTTGAATCAAGAGGAGATTTCTAATCTAAAACCATCCGTCTGAAATGGCCACACTGCCATTTTGGGCCATACCAAACCAAACAGTCAGTCAGCCGCATTATAGGAGCCATCTACCCCCCACGGGCAGATGGGGGACGGTCCCTGTGGGAGGGTCCTATTTGCAGCTGAAACTATAAAGAAGAAGCCACACAGACCTGGCCTGATTTTCCAAGGTGCCCACCACACACTTCCTCACCGATCTTGCTGGTAGTGGAGGATTAACAGCACTTCAAACCATAAAATCACAAGGGGGTGATTTAAAAAAGATGTGACTGACTCTGGTGCTCATTAAAATGAGGGACTAATTGCCGTGGTTCAACTCCAGTCAGGTAGTGCCTGAGCAGGTGTTGCGTGTGCTTCCCCAGGCAGCTCAGGCAATGCACCTGCAAAAGGACTGCCTTCCTGGTCCTGCCTCTCTCTGGATTTATTCGGTGGGAAAGATCACTAGCAAGTGTTCAGCATCCTTCAGGGTAGGCTCTTCTGAGACTGTTTCCAGAAACAGCTGAGATCCACTGTCCTGCAACAGACTTCTATTGCTCCAAACGTTTGGAAATGGGTGTCCATAAGTGAAAGGCTATTGCATAAGGATGAGTCCTGAGCTATTTCATTAAAGGCCTGTCGGCATTAACATGTCAATGGCTGTAGGACCTGTATCTCCATCTCAAGTCTGGCAGTTTGGCCTTCCTATGCCTAACCTCTCCCTCCTTCCCCAGCATTGTTCTCTGCTGGAGACCCTCAGAGCTACCGTTCCCGAGATGCACCATGGAAACTGAGAAACTTTCCAAAGTGCCTTTTTTTTTTTTTTTGCACATGCTTGCCTGGCTAAATACATTATTTGATACTTATTCTTTAATATACGGTAGTGAAAAAACCATACAAGCCCTGCATATCTGAGCTCATTGCTGTGACTCTTTCTGATCGCTTTATCAAATGGAACCCTTTCTTTAAGCCGTTAGCTAAATGTCGCGTGAAGTTCTGAGAACAAATTGTGCTGCTTTGGGACATTAACTTCACATTAATTTGGCTAATCACTTCTACTTGATAGAAGTTTGTTTGAAAAACAGGATACTTCAGCTGCAGTGAAACCTGTACAAAGAGTCACGTAATAACAGGCATCATCTCTGGCAGTGGGCAGTGAAATCTGAGGATGAGAAAATGTTGAGTTAAAGATGAAAACACAGAGTGAGCACGTTTTTCTGGGTGGTTGTGTGTAACAGAATGGAGATCAGGATCAGGAGGAAGTAGAAAAACATATTCAACAGAAAGAAATGAAAGCTTCAGTTAGGCTCAGCCCTTGGCTGCCTGCTTTATTCTGCCCACGGACAAAAACATGCACAGCATTGCCAAATTTTATAATCAATTCCACAACATTTGTTGTCTGTTTTATTGCAGCCCCAGCCCCTGAAGTCAGAAGACTGCTCCCTTCCTCTCTGCCTTCCTCCTCTCCAGCAGTGTCTAATGCATGCAGGAAAAGCCCTGGGGACCCTGACCCCTGGTGGCTCCAGAACCAGAAGGCACAAAGAATATGATATTTTTAATATCCTGTGATTTTAATGCCAATCCTGTGATTAATAAGCACCCAATAAACAATTTCTGAGCACCAAGCACTGACGGCACTGAGTGCGGCCCCCTCCTCCAGGCGAAGCAGGGCAGGGGTACCAGCAGCTGGGAAGGAGATTTCCAGCAGCTGTGGTGCTGGGAACATAGTGAGCATCACTTCCAGCTGACTTCCCATTACTCACCCATTACACAGGAGAGAAAAGCATGGCTGGAAGGACTGGGTGTGCATCATGAAGGTTGCTCTGGATTTGTGTTTGCAACTGGGTACCTTCCACACTTCAACATACACACTTCTGACCTGGAGAGGTATAATGATAGGAGAGATTATGGGCACGAGAGGACTATAAACATGAAGCAGGAGAAATCTGCTGTTGCACAGTTTTCAGCCTGCAGAAGAAGGGAATGGTTCCTCAAAAATCATGAGAACAGAAGGTAACATTACCTTGCTCCTCTCCCCTGGCAGCTCACAGGCAGCATAAACTAAAAGGGAAACACCAGCAACGTTTCTGCTGAGGTGGAGGTGTCTCCCTTTAACTCCAGCTCCCATGCTTAGATCTCATGCTTGCTAAACCATATTTCCAAATAGGAAAGATGCTACATGGTATGGTGGAGGTACCCCACGAAGGAAAGATCAGGGGCTCTAGGCAAACCCAACAGCTAAATGATCTCAGGAGTGCCACTAACTAGAACCAATTGGGACAGTCTGAAATCTCAAGGGAAAAAAAGAAAACCAAGGGGTTGTAACTGACTCCTTCATCCTAGAATAAGGCAGCCAAGGCACTCCTGCAGGCTCAGCTGGAGGCAAGTGAATCCTTAACCTGCCCTCCCTCAAGACATGAGGGGCATCCAGGGTCTCCTGCTCTTTTCTCTGTGGTGGCAGGTGGAAGGTAAGCCACCGGGTGCCCCTCCTGCACCAAATGTATGTGCAACTGTTGAGACTTGACCCCAAGGAAAGTAAGCCAAGTTCAAACCCTTTTTTTAAATGTGGAGGCATGGGAGAAATTCAGCTTTGACATGTTTTATTCTTACTGATGGCACTTTCAAGGTCTGCAATGTAGATTTCAACTACCATGCCAGGAGGTGTTTGTCACTTTGCCTTTTTTCTGATAGTATCTTCTTACCTCATGGACTAGATGTTGCCGTTACGTTTAGGAAAGGTCTGCAGGTCTTCATCCGTCTTTGACCAGCTTCCCTTGCAGATCACAGAGGGCTGCCATTTATGACTGGTCCCCAGAAATCTCCTTTGCACTCCTGCAGCATGCTTTGCCTCAAAAAACCTCTATTTGTGGTCAAACCTGACTCAGTAGTCCTTCCGGCAGAGACAAATGCAGGCTTCTCCTGGTACCAGCTTTGAAGTCAACCGGCCCAGGCTGCTGCTTGAAGCAGGAGCCGGCATCCAGAGCACAGCCAGTGCTAGTCAGCATCTAATGGAGCATCATCCAGCATCTTTTAGAAGTGCCAGGGCTAGGCTCAGGCTTGTGATTAGCATATGCTAATGACTCATTATCATATGCAAATGGCACACTAGGTCAGAACTGCACGCCCATTCAAACTAATGAACTGCACACTTTTTTTTAAAGTGGCACTAGTAATTGGGTGCATCATTTTTCTATCGCTGCTAGGCAGAGAATAAGGACACCATCTGTAACGACAGACCAATGTTTGTAGCAATCCCATTGAGAAGTAAAGGCAAGGACTGCTAATTTCCAAGTGTCCAGCAGCGAACCAGTACACATGCCTCCAGTCACCATTGTCACAATTCTTAGGATCTGAGCATGTAATTATATGGTCTTATTTTTAGAGATCAGCATTTAAGATAACCGTTGAAAATTGCTAGCCAGAGCAGCATGCAGAGATCTGTCTGAGCACCTACTGCCTAAAGTGCATAACACCTGGGTTTTGAAAATGCAGCTGCATGTGACCTTGCTGTAATGAAGAGAATATTAATATCTCATTTATGGGGTCTGGTCTTCCCTCTCAACAATAAATTCACCTGTAAAGTTATACTACTGTCTCTGAACCAGACAAGTGCCCAGTTTAATATCAGCCCCTAAGAATGGACAGACTATGAAACTTGCTAAAACTAATTTATTTCAACCCTCACAATTGGATTATTTATTTACTCTCTCTATTAATTAAAAACCTTACTCGGAATCTTTATCAAGAATAAATTAATAATCAAAGAACGATTCAAGTATCTGTTCATACAGTTTTGTTTTTTTTTAATTCCAACAAATTTTACAAAGGGATTTGATTATTCTTTTATCCTAATTTTAGATATGAAAACAAAGAACTGAAACAATTTTTGTTAAATGTCACACTGTAGACAGTCACCAGAGCTTGCAATAGAATCAAAATTGCCTGGGTCTGTACCTCTCCAGCAGATATTGCCCACAATAGCACTAGAAGTACAGTGGAGCGACGTGCTCACATTCCAAAGCTGTGTACAAGGCAGATCTTTACACACCTCAGGTTCAGTGTAGTATCAATGCAGGATCCTTCAGACTGAAGCCCAGGCTGGTAACTCCCCACAACATTGCACTCTGCCACATGGACCTGCTCATTCAGGTTTTTGATAGCTCACGAATCTCTGCAGCAGGTTCTGGGTTTTGCTGTGGACCTACCTTATCCTTATTAAAGCATCCCATCCCACAGGGATGTCACTTTTGGGATTAGATCTTTGATGCAGCAATTTTCAGATTCTTCTAGTTTGTTATCTCTCTTGTACAAACTACCTATTCACATAAAGTAATTTGTGTCCAATCTTTGCTTTTTTCCATGTTTGCCATGATGGGGTGGCATTTGTGGGGACACAAGGATGCTATAACACTTTCTCTATTACAACCTACTTAGAAAGCTCATTAGAAATGTCTATTAATCCTAATTCATTTGCTCACATAGCCATCCTGATGGTGAAGATATTTTCCCTCTGGCAATTTTAATAAGTTAGAGGAAGACATCAGCGCTGAGTTCCACTGCTCATCAGCAGTCCTAGAACATAGGATGTGCACATCATCCTCAATAGCCTGGTGCTTATGTGACTCAGATTGGTTTCTCAGAGTCCTCTCACAGGTGTAAAGGTAAATAATGAGGCATGATGACAAAAAAGAAAACTCCATCAGAGGATGTCCAGCAGGCTTTCAGGTTACAGCACTGAATGGAAAGGGCAACAACTTGACTGTTGTGATTTGCTATGTCCTGTAACAGCAAGAAAACACGGCAAATTTTATAGCAATCTGCAGATGGAAGTGTTAAACCCTTTGCATACAGTTCTTGCTTTTGATGTCAACAGAAATATCAAAGACATCAGGATTGGGCCAGAGATTCTCTGTTCAATATCTCCGGACACACGGTCTTGGTATTAGCATTACAAAAAACATCTCATGCTCCCAAAACCTAAATACATAATTTGTGAATGACATTATGTGTTTGCAGCTGGCAGTGAAGGGTGATATATTGTTAATGTCTTTCTGCAAATGTTAGATGAATAGCTATCAAAACTCTATTGTCTATATTGGCATTCATGCAGCTTAGTCTAAAAACACTTCAATCTCTCTTACTAAACTAGAGGTTTTACTATTTTTCACATAATTTGAATTTTTATTACAACTAAATAATAAAATCCATTATTATGATCAATCTAAATCCACAGTATCTGCAATTTTAGGATTTTCTCTATAGATTTGGCTCTACTCTCCAGAATCTAAGCCTTCACTTTACAGAACTGAACTTTCTCCTGCCCTTCTGGTTGCAAAGGTATCTTGGCAACATTTAAATGCTGTATCTCTCCAATATATGGCTTTATGGTGAGCAGAGAAGGACTGAATTCAAACTTGCAAGCCACATTCCATTTATAAAATGAGGTCTAACAAAAAAATGCTTATTTAGCTGCAGATAGGGTGGTCATGCTAGCAATTACATTACAAGCTCTTTATAAAATTTGTAGGGCTTATTTAAAAGAAAATGAATAGCAAATGAATGTGATAGATGCATTATCTTCCAGTTGCAATGAATCTGAATAATATGTAATAATGTATATAAAAATAATTGCTACTCTTAACCGTATGTTTTGCTTCAGTGCTATCTGCTTAAATGACCCTAAGTCATAGAATGCTTTTTAGTGTCTCTTCCCATTTCTTAAAAATTGAATTGCTCTTGCTAAATGACTGGTGGCCATCTCTATTCCCTCCCCGCAGACCACAGAGGATGAGAAAGGAAATATTATCTTGTTTCTATTTCAGAGCCATCAGCTAGCTTTAGAAATCTTCTTGACTATCTTCCTGGGAAGTGCCCTCATCAGAGAGGCTGTGCTGCACCTGTCTGAGTGTAAGAGCCAGGTTCCTGTATAAGAAATTTGTAAACAGTGTCCCAGTCATGCAGTTCACCAAGAATGTCTTGCTAGATGCAAGGGACCACCTCTCCAGGGTGAAAATTACCCTGTCTGCTCACCAGCAGGGATCAGAGGTGCACAATCAAGTATCCGACACCAGTGCAGGGTCACCAGCCTCTGGCCACAGGCTCACTGCTCTGTCATCGCTAAAAAAGAACATCTCTAGAGCAAACAAGCTGAAATCTCTCTGATTCTTGGGGAAAGAAGGTTGCTGCCAGAGCATGCGTACTTAAGCCACAGGAAAATTGGGGGGACCCATCTGTGGGCTCTGCTTGTTGTTCTCAATCTGCCTCAGGGTCCCAACAACGGGCGTGAAGTCAGCGAGTGGCAGTGAGTGGAAACCCATCACGGCCTCCAGGACTTTGGCATCCAGCCCCAAATCTCATCTGATTCCACAGCATCCAGTGAAGGCAGTAACAGGGAGCCACAGGGCAGGCACAGTCCCTCTCTCACTGCAGATATCACAGGGATGGAGTCGTCCCCATCTCCGCATGGATGCAGCTGAGCCAAGTGACACGGGGCTGGACATCATGCCAGGCAGGGGTCACACAGCAGGAGAAGGAGGACCAAAGCAGCCCTGGGCTTCCTGATAACCCGCACCTGACAAGAACGCTGGAGCCAAAGGGATTATTTATTGTGCTGGCTTTGGCTGGGATAGAGTTAATTTTCTTCACAGTAGACAGTATGGGGCTATGTTTTGGACTTGTGCTGGAAACAGTGTAGACAACACAGGGATGTTTTCGTTACTGCTGAGCAGTGCTTACACAGAGCAGGGGGGAGTGGAGTGCTCCCAGACCACCAGAGTTATGGTGTTTCTCTTCCCAAGTAACCATTAAGCGTGATGGAGCCCTGCTTTCCTGGAGATGGCTGAACACCTGCCTGCCGATGGGAAGCAGTGAATGAATTCCCTGTTTTGCTTTCCATGTGCACGGCTTTTGCTTTACCTATTAAACAGTATTTATCTCAAACCACTAGTTTTCTCACTTTTACTCTTCCAGTTCCCTCCCCCATCCCACTGGGAGGGAGGGAGTGAGCAGCTGTGTGGTGCTTACTGCAGCCGGCATCCAACCACAACATTTCTTCAAGGATGATACAGTCCTAAAGCACAGAGAGGACAATGCATAGATACTTAAACCCATGAGGTTGGATGCTGGTAGCCATTCAGCCACACCAGCAGAGAGAATTCTGCTGACAACCTTGCCCTGTGGCATACCTGGTTTACGTTTTGCCGTGCTGCATAAGCTCAAGCTCATAGTGTTGCAGTCCAGGGAGTTTGTGTACCCACTATGGTCTTTACCGGGAAAAGCACAACCTCTTCCCCACCACCCATTGGTGCTCACTCACCCTTCAGAGTCCCAAGTCCAATGAGAGCTTTGGGCAGATGTCTGCTTGCACCCAATGGCTGTCAAGTTGCCTTACAGTCTTTTGAAAAGCTTTGTCTTGTGCGGTCACAAAAACTAAAGCAGAGGCAAAGTGTAGACCAGAATTTACCTCTTCCCTTTGGGAAGAGAGGGAAGCCAGAAGTCCAGTTTCCATGCTCCAGAGCTGGGAAGGGGGGGTTGCTGTGCAAGGAGCTACACTTGGGGCCTTCAGGAAAGCAGTCCTAAAAGGTCCATGTAAAGCCTGGAGTCCTGGCAGGTCCCATTCATCCGTAGCATTGGCTCGATCCCAGACTATTACTCTTGGCAGTAAAGTGTGTGTTGTGTATTTTAATGGCGAGTTTTATTCATTGAAAGGATTAAACATTTGTAAAATATTTTCAGAAATCAATCTTTGATTCAAATAATCAGGATAAGATGGCAAAAGCACTGCATTTATTCAATGGCATTAATGTTGATAGGCATTTTAGCTTGGCAAAGACTGCAACCCCACACCTTACTATTTTTCTTTGCAGAGGTTTCTAAGGACTCTTAAGTGAGTACAAGACGCCACTACAAAATTATACAAAGTGAATCACTAACCCACAGAGCTCGCTCACAAGTATAGACAATATTAAATAAACAAACAAATATGCAAAGGGTAGGAAGATAACTGATCAAAGACAGGAGAGTTCCATAAATCAATAATTACAGAGGTATAAGTGTTCACAGCAGGCTGCCATTCCCACAAACCCAGGCTTGTCATGATTCATTCCAGAGAAGCAGGGTCAATTTTACCCCTTGTTTATCACTGATTTAGCATGAAGTACACATTAAAAGGATTTTGCATCATGTGCTCTGGCTTCAGTTCAGTGAGAGATACCAAGCAGCCTTCAGACCTACAAAGTACAAAAAATACAGAGGTTTTCACTGGATATAGAGTGCAAATTAGCCATTCTGAGTCTCAAGGAAAGCTAAGCTACTATCAGCTGGCTTTTTTTAAGTTACGTTGCATGGGCCAAAATCTGAAAATTCATCTGAATACTGATATATCAGAGTACTGAGGTGGCTGGATAAGTCAGTAAGTCATTTACATTTTTAGCATTTATGGCAGAATGTTGGGGCACACACCTAAAGTGGGGGCAATTACACAGAACTTCTGTTTTCTGGGAAAAGCTGTGACAGCATCCAGTTGCCTTTTCCTGATACAGGCTTTGCAGTGTGTTCTAATTCTGAGCAAATACAGTTTGGACAGGTTGGAGGCTGTTCATTTCTTCTTTGTTTTACTGCATGACTTTGGGAAATAGCCAGGTGATAAATACATTGAGCAGTCATGGTTCTTGCCATACATACAAAGTTTATTTCATTTTTCCCTCTTTACTGATTAAATCCCACCAGCTTATCCCTGTCAGTCAAGGTTTATGTGAGCAAACGATCCAGTCAGCCTTAGGCTATGTAAAGCAGCCTTTTGGCCCTGTCTGACTTTGGTTGTATTGTGTTACCTGGGATATTCTCCAACCAAGAGAATTGCAGAGCTATCAAGAAGTGATACGTTGGCTCATCCCATCATGGCAGCCTGCTTCCTGAGCAGCTAGCAGTTCTAGACATGCTGAAAGTGAAATTTTGATATGGCCTTGGCAGCGCTCCATTGGCATGTCCCCAAATTTACACTAGTGTAACCAAGATCAGTGCCTGTGCCAGCACCTGTATTATATTAAATTGGACAAGATATGTTCATATCTGAACTAAACTCAACAAATTGAAAATGAACTTAACAAAATAAAATCAGATGGTCTGACTCACCCTCTTTTGAGAGATCCTGATAAAATATGGCTGTTCCAGACATGCTAATGTGATTTTAATAAAAGATGACACTGTGAAAAATGCTGAAAACTTGACAAAAAGAGTTTTCACTGTGACTGGATCAGCCTCATAGATCCCACCCCATACCAATGGAAAGAGATGAGAAACCACAGATTCCTTCATGGACATACACAGAACAAAATCACTGCATAGGCAGAGTATCGTGAGCATGCACAGCAGGTAGGCACCAGACTATAATTTCTTGTTTAAAATACCAAAATACCAAAGAACAAGGACATGATATGAAACAGGCATAACCTAAAGCCCAAAACAGAAGGAATGACTGGAGTCTACCTCCTCCTACTTCCGAAAAAGCTGCCTAATCATTAGCCTGGGGAGTCATGCTTTCACTCACCCTTCCTCCTTCTCTTAGTGAATTCAGACAATTTTTCAATACTGTGGTGCAGCTTCACAATGGAAAGCATTCCCCGAAAACCCTATAGTCTAATGACTAGAAGTGTGTCTGAATTCTCTCCAACAAGGATAGGAACTGAATGTGGGTTTCCCACTTCCTAGTAAGCTGATGCAAGATAGAAGTGGTGATTGTTGCTTTTCTGGAAGTCTTTTGAAAGAAAGTGAAGCCTTCAGAGAGATTTACAAGGAACTTAATCTAGCCAGGCTACGTTGGGCATGCTCCAAGAGCATCTCCAGAGCCTGTTGAGGGGCTGCCGTATCCCGTTGCTTGTTCATTACTGCGGAGGAAGGGGTCAGGCAGCTGATCTGTTTTCATACCCTGAGGGGCTGAAGGGATGGTAGTTAAGCAGGAGAGGATGTGAGCATAACATTAGAGGGGGAATTCATTGTCTGTCTTCAGAGCTACAGGAGGTACCTCTGGATGCCAGGGAAAGGGGCAGTCACAGCTCTGTGGCCATATCCCAAAATGTCTTATTTATTTGCCTACTTACCAAATATTTGGCCAAGTCATTTCAATAGCAATATTGCTATTCATCTGTCTTCTTTTATGTACCTGTGTGTCTTCCACATGGGCTGTGTCCTGACACCTGGGCCTATGCCTTCCCTGTAGGACACAGTCTCTCCTGCGGCATGCCCTGGCTCCTACGGGCATCAAGCCCAGGAGCAGTGACAAGAGTGGGACCACACCATACTTGAAAACATTCCCCTGCGTGGCGGCTGAAGGATGAATGAGACACACAGAGGAGGGGTGCACGATACACAGGGGCCACAGGTGAGATCAGACGCCACCAGAGAAGCCAAAGGATCAGTCCCATATGTTCTCATATGGGGAAACTACTTCAATGGTAGTTACAGCCATGCCAGTAAAGCCAATGTCCTGTTAGGGCTTGAATCCAGGACATTGAACGTTAAGAGTGTTCCCAGGTGAACTCCAACAGCTCTTTATCAGTAAAGTCAAGGAAAGAGACACGATAACATAGCAAGGCATGAGAAGACCTTTGTAATGGGTCATTAAGATCAACCTGAGAGCACATTCACAAATATCACGACAACATTGTGGACGCTAAGTGCTATCTGAAAAATGCACTCCTGTCTAAGTGCTAGTATTAGGCAAGGTGCATTCTTGTCAAATACTTTTTGGTCCAGTAATTGAAAAGGATCATTAAACATTTACTGAAAGTCAAACTAGAAACACATGGATGAACGGAGCTGTACTTGAATACCCCAAAGCTGAATACCACAGATTAAGTGGCAGCATGTTACAGGTTTCCAGGAGAGGAGAGACAGCCTCCACACATGCGCACACACATACATGCAGCTAAGGAAGGTGACAGTGGAGAAGGACAGTTCAGCACATGTGATCAGTCTCTGTGCTCTTGCCTTAGAGCGCTGGCCAGCAACTTGTAGCAAAGCACCAACATCTGCAGTTGCACTCCATTCGTACAGACACATCTACAGATTTATTTCACATTAATATTTTATATGACAACAGATTTTATATCAACTAGACAGAGTTGAATTATTTAATTGTTTTCCTAGAGTATTTTATTTTTACTATTTAAAGAGTGCTGACTTTGTGATTGGTGCTGGACAGTCATGAAGCAAGCCTGAAGTCCAACGTGCTCATGAACTGTTCTAATAAATTCACTGCTTTGAGGAATCCCAGCCTCCACTAAATTCTGACCCTCTGGATGATGTTGTCCCAACATGGTCTTCAGGATTAACCAGACCAGCACTAAACATACATCTGTATGTTGTGATGGTCTCCTGGTAAAACAGGACATGGACCAGTCTCAAACCCAGGATCAGGGGTAAATTCTGCAAAATCCCTTCTCCCCCCTCTCTCTTCGACCTCTTCTATGCAGCAGACAGAACTTTTGTCAAGATTTGGTATGGCATATTTAAGATGTGAAAACAACGTAGAGAAAAAATTAAAATGTTTGTGATCCATTATGCAGAAGGAGCATATTCTACATGAAAATATTATTTACTTGAGTTTTCTATTCAAAAACTGGATTTTGTATTCAAGATTTAAGGTCTCCATGGATGTGGAAAAACACTTTGAGACTCTGAGGCTTTGAAATGCTGAATTGCCTTGTATAAGATAAAATCGATATTTTGAAAAAAAAAAGTAAAGTGGAAATTAATGTTCTTGTAATAGGTGAGCAGCTTTTACACAATTATTTCATGGTGATAGACTTGGTTTTGATGTAGCTTAATTAGCAGAATATAAATTATATATGTTTTTTTTAAAGATGTGCACATGTATATTACAAGAGTTTTTTTATTTCATTGTGGAGCAAACCATTTGATGTGGCTCTGCAAAAAGCTCTAGTACACATCAAAAAGCAATCAACAAACTCTTTGAGTACATCAAGCAGGATAATTTAGATGGTTTTTAATCATGATTATGAAAATATAATTAGGTGGTTTCATGTTGGTTGGTGAGTGCGTAGGGAAAAGTGATTCTCCAAACAGAAAAATATGGATAACATTACCCAGGAGCCACAAAACAACCACACACACATTCATACACAAACCAAACAAAAAAACTGATGGCCTGCTTCTTTAGAAGATCAGCAGGTAACATGTTTAAAGAGAATGTAATTTCCTTTAGGATACCAGGAAGTTTCTTATTTAACAGACAGATTACACAGAAGTAGCTTTGGAAGAATCATAGAATGGTTTAGGTTGGAAGGTACCTAGTTCCAACCCCCCTGCCATGGGCAGGGGCACCTCCCACTGGCCCAGGTTACTCAAAGCTTCATCCAGCCTGGCCTTGAACCCCTCCAGGGATGGTGCATCCACAACGTCTCTGGGCAACCTGTTCCAGTGCCTCACCACCCTCACAGTAAATAATCCTCACATCAGTGTTCTTCTGTCGTGGTCTTCACTCTGCCCTCTGGTTCTGGAAAAACAGGGTTACCACTATGAGCTTGACAATACATTAAAGAATTAGAAAGACACATTTTTTACTTTTTGCTATAGTGAAAACTGCCTGTTTTGTCCTTTCTCTTTTTTCTCTCTCTTCACTGGATCCTATTTCATGGAGGGCTTTATCCCTCACTCCGAGGGAGTGATTATCACTATAGTAATGACTGGAGATATCTCAGCAATCTCCTACCATATCATGTGGATCCCTGACAAATACTCTCCTCTCCCGGCTTCATACCAAAGGCTAGATCTGGTTTCAGTGACTTAATGGAAATGCATTTCATAGTAGTTTATTGATAAAAGAATTACTTCAGGTTCTGTTTAAGCACTTTGATCGCTTTTTTTTTTAAATTTAGATAGTTCTGACAGAAATCCTAAAGAGTCATATATTGGGGGGAGAAAAAAATAGCAAGTTGGCAGAAGGTGTCTGGAAGTGTTTTGGTTTTTTTATGTCAGCTAAACACAAATTACTAGCGTGCCCCATAGAGGCTCTTAGGAAAGAAAATACTGCCTTCCAGTCAGTGAGTCTGAAGTCAAAAATAATGCACTGATGTGCTGAAATGACAATCACAAACATAGGATGGGTGCAAGTCAGCAGCTCTTCTTAAATGAACTTTTTTAAAGACTAACTGGGACAACAATTAAGTGCTCTTTAATTTAGTAGCAACAGAAACAATTTAAGTCACTGCCCAGAGCACGGCTCGGCTTGACAAGGCAAGAGCAGAAAGGGCAGGAGCAGAGAGCGGACCCAGCAGTTCTCCTGGGTGCAGATTGTAAGTAAAACAGCTGGGGGTTTGTATGCTTCTAGGTAGATGTGTGAGGGAATGAAAAACATTGAGAAAAGTGAAGACATTGGGAAAGCCACCTGCTACAGTAATAAGCAATGGTGTATGGCCATGGAGTGAAAAACATTGAGAAAAGTGAAGACATTGGGAAAGCCACCTGCTACAGTAATAAGCAATGGTGTATGGCCATGGAGTGAAACCAAAATACAGTTCTTCCTGTCTGAGTGCACACTAAAAAGAGATTTACACTTCCAAACACGAAACTACCTTGCTTGCTCCTGCCTTGCTGTAACAGCACTTTGCATACATCCTCTGTAAATAAAGAGGGCTGTTACAAAAGAAATCCTGGGTTTCTATCATCCTCTTCCCTTCCTAACAAAGCCAGCAAGGCCCAGATTTTGGCTAAGTGCTCGCACCACAGGGACAAAAATATTAGCTGGCATCAAAGCCTGTGCTGCACAAATTAGATCTTCTTATCAAGAGTTAGAGAGATGAAGAACTATTGCTCTCTGCCCAGGAGGCTGGGGTCCACGTGCTGTCACAGGCAGCATTGCCTCCTTCCCTTTGGAAGATTGCTACAAACTCTGGCCTGATCCTGAAGCAAATGGGAGTTTTGCCATTGACTTCAAGGAGACAAGAAGCAGGCCCTCTGCTAGCACATGCAGTCTTTATAGTCCCTTCCAGATACTAAATAAAACTGTGCTTGGAAGTAATTTGGATGCCAGCAAGCTGGCCCAGTTTGCCATGAAATTCAAAGATGTCCAACAATGTGATGTTTATTAGGATACAATTAAAGTATCTTCTTCACAGTGCAATGTGCAATTTTGCTCCCATAAAAATATAAACTTGCCGTATGTGCAAACAATTTTAGCATTTCTGTTTTTATGCCATCTTACTGACAAGAAACTCCCAGCTGTTATAATTTGTCTCATCCTTCTCTCTCTTGTAGAACCAGCTTTTGTTCCTTTTTGCAGTGCCAGGGACTTGCTGAGCTCCACCTGATGTGATTTGTCCAGGCATTAATAATGCATCTTCAAGATGCAAGATGCATGAATTCCTCTAGTAACAGATCTGCCAGCAGACTGCCGCACCGTATTGTGCTGCTTTCCCGAGACAGGGGAGGCAAGAGGAGCACACATGCACACACACACCTGTGCAGGTCATCAGGCTTGGGAGCAAGGGGTGTCCTGTTATTACGAGGGGGTCACTGCATCCTCACGCCAAGGTCAGGCTGACTATAATGAATATTACAGGAGCAATTCCTCCAGCAGGAAGGTCCTTAACCACCATCCAGGGACTCCCTGTGGGAAGACTTGAGGTGTCCACAGCCTGACTCCCTTTAGGAGATCTGGCAAGCAGGGCTCAAGCACCGCCCCACTGGAGAGTGCCCTACCGCCATCCCTAATCATCGCAAAATCAAACTAAGTTTGCCTCCAAGCACTCCCTGCGGCCCGCCGTCAGGACCGCGTGTGTCAGAGGCTCAGCACCGGGAGGATGTAGCTCATTTACCGTGCGTGGTGCGGAGGGGAGCCTTCACCCTGGAGAACAACTGCTCAGCTCGGGCGGCCCACTCGCGGGGACAGCGACGGGCCCTGACGGCAGCCCTTCTCCAGACGAGCTCCACTCCCTGCTTTCCCCGTGGGTGACCTGCAGTGGGCCACTCGCCCCACTGCCCCTCTGCCCTAAAAAAAAATTTAAAAATAAAAATAGTAATATAAAAAGCTCGTTTAATCGATACGACCGCTCGCAGGGCCGCGCTCCCTCACCGCGGCTCGGCTC